>NC_069375.1:14255900-14557800 GCF_021730395.1 Mercenaria mercenaria | reverse complement strand
GAAACATTTTTTTTTGTATAATATACAGATATACAGTTATTAAACTCTAAACTAACTGACCCGATCTAAATGATTATCGTACCATGTTTTTGTTACAAATACTTATGAATGGTTTTGAATCAAATCACTTGTGTTCATACACCTTTTATATTTCATTGCACAATACAATGTATGCAATGTTAAATTTAAATATGTATAATTTAACTGAAATGTGATAACAACAATCAATTATATATGAAATAAATTGTGTTACATTTCCGTTAAGATGGAACAATTAGTGGATACTGCGATACAGAGATAGCATGTAACACAGAGAGCAATCAGTAGCATGTTCTCCGAGTAACAACTTATGTGAAAGCTGATAATTATGGACAACACATTATAGACGGATTCTGTATCGATGGTAAGTGTTCCAACACATATGGACATATTATGCATCGACATTATACCATGAACGGTCAACGCGTTATAGAAGGATTCTGTATAGATGATAAGTATTCTACCATGTATGGTCAACAAGTTAAAGAAGGAGTCTGTATCGTTGGTGTTATACCATGTATGGGGTAAGTTTCCCTATATGGTAAACACAATTTATACGGATTTTGTTTCCATGGTAAGATTTCTACCATGTATGTTCAACACATTATAGAAGGATTTAGTACCGATGGTAATATTAGTTACACTGCTTCGCTCTCGCCTGATATGGATTTCCTCGACAGCGTATATCCCGTATCCTGTCACCAACAAGCAGTGTAACGATTTTATCTTGCCGACTACCCTTTACTTACATGCTATACAGTAATCAACACATTTTGTAAATTAACAAAGCTATTTACAGTGCAGACTGGAATCCTACAAATCATTAGTTTGGTCATCACTAGTTGATTTACACCAGCCATAAAATGCACTATGACCTGTGTTTTGGTTAAATCACAAAACACAAAAGCTCATTTACACAGGTTATGAACTGGTTTAGACTAGAAACACTAAACAACTTCTTGTTCCATCCCTTAGAAAGTTAACGGATATCACGTTGTCATAAATGTCTTGATACTTCGGCTTTCATCCCGTTTCCTGTTAAATCATTTATCTTGCACGTAGATTAAATGATCCTACAACAAACTGCTGAGCAACAAATATGTCAATTTCTTTATTTCACGATGATTTAACTATTTAACTTCCAAAACAAGATTTCAACGTCCGTGTATTCCATACAGAGTTATTCCGCTTTTACGGCTAACTTTTGTCAACCTTCATGAGCCTGAACTTAGATATAGAATGAAATCGGCAAGAAAACACTAAATTTACTCTCGGAAACGATACTATCGTTGGAGCTAATAAATAATCTGACTTGATTCAATTCCAACAGCAGTGTGGCAGCCATTTTGTTTTGATCAAAATTCATATCTGAAATATACTAGCAGGATATGGAATATATCCTGTCTCCACGTGACGTCTATTGACCAATAGAAATGCAAGAAACTTGTAGGAGGCAAGATAAGATGTTAACGTGCAAGGTCAACATGCAATAGATGGATTCTGTATCGTTGGTAAGTGTTATATCATGACGGTCAACACATGTTAGACGGTGGTATCGATGGTAAGTATTCCACAATGTATGATCAATTCATTATAGACAGATTCTGTATCGATGGCATGTGTTGTAGTATAGACGGATTCTGTTTCAATGGAAAGTGTTATATCATATTTGATCAATGTGTAAACACATCAACGGATTCTGCACTGATGGTATATGGTCAACATGGTGCTGACAATGTTCTTTCATTTAAAAGTGTTATATATACGTGCAATAGATATATAGATACTCAAGACGTTTTAACACTTCATATTCATACACAGTAACCATAGACCCCGTCACAAACTAAATTCTGAAAATAGTGTTTGAATATGATGTCCTATTTTACTAAACAGCTGTCCTATCTTGGAAACTGTTGGCCTTTGTATTGTATGATATCCATCAGTTCAATATATACAATAAAAATATTACTTAGCCAGATTTAATAAAGGTTTGAAATGATGTTGATATCCAGAACGGTAATTGTAAAAATGCTTGAATGCGATTTGCACGTAACATGTGATACATTTGTATTTAGACGGAACGTTGCAGTGAAACGGTGCTGTGTACGGATGGAGGTAGCGGCTGTGACCTACAGTTAAACAGGTGTGTCACATGTATTGTAGAAGGCTTCCACATCGTAGACAGTGTTTGCAGACAAGGTAATATGCCATTTGTTGAAAAGTCATAAATCTATGGAATAGTTTTTTAACTCATGGCGTGTGTCATCCGCCGTGGTTTAGGTCGACACATGACGTGTGGCAGCCACACGACAGGACGCGAGACAAAACGACACGACATACGACACAACGTGCTACATTTATGTGTGTCAAGATCTAGTCGCATTGCCGCGCGTTGTGTTGTGTACTCATCTAGGTTGTCGTACGACATGTGAAACGATTTGCGATAGTATGAAACGACAATGCCACACGACACGTGACACGACGCACGACAATGCAAAACCACGGGCAACACTTACGTCGCGATGACTTGTCGTATTGTTGCCTGTCGTATCGTGTGTCGAGCGTCGTTTCGCGTCGTATTGTCGCGTATTCGTATTCGTGTTGTCGCGTGTTGTATCACAAGTCATGGCTCGACGTAGAAGGGTAGACGGTCGATACACAACAAAACGCGCGACATACGATACGACGGGCGACAATACCACACGGCACCGCGACATTATATTGCGCGTGGTGTTGCATTGTCTTGCGTCGTGTCGAGTGTTGAGTCGCATTATCGTGCACCATGTAATGCGTCGTGTCACACATCGTGCGTCGACCTAAAACACGACATACGACACATGGCTTGAGCTAAACAGGATTCCATATAAATTGGCGTAAGTTTTGATTGCTTATATTTATTCTATGTTTTGCTATATCCTAACATTAGTGGTTATTCATATTAGTTTTGTGTAGTTGGTATTGTCTAATAAAGTTCACAGTAACTATTCTATAGACACCGGTTCAGACAGACAAATATGACACATTAATACACCTATAAGTGATAACTGTTAATGATGGCAATAGTAAGTCCTGCAACATTTACAATTACACCTTGAAATTGTCTTGTGCTAGGGGGCGTGGGCAGTGTTGCATTTACCATTACTGCTCGTGAACAGACTCAATCAAACCGAGTCTACAATTTTCACTGTTTGCATTGTTTTCGATGCTTCCGAGGGATCTACTTTCCAGATTTTATTTGATCATTCATTAGTTGCCTTTGTGTAAACATTTTGCGACTTACGAACAGATGGTGTCCTGCATGGTTATTGCAACGAGACGGTTGTATGCGAACAAAATGTTGGGTGTGACCCTGACCGGCACGTTTGTGTGGACTGTTCATCACCAGGGTATCATGTTACAGGAGACGGCTTTTGTAGACAAGGTAAGTTATGTGCTTCAATACTCCAGGAAAGACTCTCGGCGTTTTCTTTATACATTTTTAACTTTAAAGGTAGACTTTCGAATATCGCATCAATAATGATATATGTAATGAAGCAGCATTCAATCCGAACCATTAACCCTTATCATGCTGGACACGATTGATTCTGCCTTCTTCACGTCCGTGCAGTCTGATCATGATCTACACTGTTCGCCATTCAGTCAGTATCTTTTGGTAAGCACCCCTTTTAACAGTTAATGGTACTATCCAAATTGAAAGATGGACAAGTTCATTATAGAAATTTAGCAGGGTTAGGGTTAATCTGTCTTAACGTGTTTCATCCCAGAACGTTTGTCGAGAACATAAATGTTACCATTTAACTTATATAAGTATACTAGATCTATATCCATCTTTTAAAACAGAATAAAATAGAAAACTGTTCTTTACATATATGTATTGGCAGATGGGGAGGTGGATGGATACTGTGATACCAATATTGCCTTTAGACCAGAACGCTCTGGTTGATCAGCACAAAACGACATATGTGTCATTTGTTATGCAGGGTACCACCTGCACGATGGATATTGTGTTGAAGGTATGATAGAATGCGTAGCCACAGAAGGGATTACTGAATAAGATATAAAGATAGATTATTGAAAGAAATAGTAATATTACTAATTAAACTGTTTTGTTCTTTCAACACACGCACGTGCTTGCCCCCATTAAAACTGAACAAATCCCCTTTGATATATAGTAGAAATATATACGTGTGTTAACATCAGATGTTGTGTCAAATAGTGAAGTTTAATATGTATCTTAACTTCGAAATTCATACACCATGATTCGCTCATATAATACAGTATATTACATTTAAATGTGTGCTTAATTAGCTTCGTAAAATATAAATTCAAAAGTTAGTTCAGCTTTATCATGAACGCGTTTTGTTACAATTTTAATATGTTTTTTTTATCCACTACTATCAATGCTTTTAAGACACCCGCAGGTGTATGTGGCCTTCCATAATTTATAATTCTTCTACACAAAATGCTACTATACACTGTTTATCGGGTCATATTCGATGAACCAGCTATTGTAATGACTCGATGTTATAAATTAAATTTTGATTCATTTAAATTGTGTTTGCGTGTAATAAAATGCATGTCTTTTATTTCAGGTCAATACAGCAATGATGAAATAGGATCGGAAGACACAGGGCCAAGTGGCGGTATCATCGCCGGTTCGTTGTTTGGTGGAATAGCATCTGGGATAGCAATAACTGCTCCATTATTTGTTCTCATGTTGAAGAAAGTTTTGATCGCAAAAATTAATCCGATCAGCCAGAATGGTTACTGTGATTACAAGCCGCATGAGAACGGAAATAGTCATTTTAAAAACTCTCGTTAACACACTTCCTATTTGATTCTAAATTCACATTGTCAGGTATTTGGTGAACATTGGCTAATCTAATTAAGAATTCTATCTTCTGAAAACCATATCCTGTGAGTTTGAATTGATAAAAAACTTTAGACGGGGATTTTCCTTTATGAATCTCAGATATTTTGGGTAAAAACTGTTCGGAAAATCCTTGTTTTGTTCCATTAGTGGTTGAAAATTTAATTGTGGTTGAATTGTCATATGTTGCTGTGAACTCGATGAAATTATTATTTTTGCATTTCTAACGGTTTCGATAGCACATATGAAAACCATTATAACTGTGGGTCAGAAATAACAAAAACAAATACTACACTTAATATATAAGACAAAATATTACTGGTTAATAAATATGATGCTGTTGCTTGATTTTTCAATTTCGCGTGCCGTATTTAATTTAGGGACATTCTACTATGATGTGTCAACATACCCTTATTATGTTGACACAGTATAGCGTGTTGAAATAGATAAAAATAGATATTTGAATAGATATAACTGCTATTTATATCATTAACTGATTATATATGTCCTGACTGTTGGATACTGAACTATATATCTATACTTGTTTACAACACTAATATGAAGATTGTTTTAATATGGCGTGTAATGTGTTGCAATATTATATCTTCTATAATTATTGTCTATCTTTATATATTTATTCAATGTCTTGAAATACTTATTGTAAAACAGAAATATTTTTTCAATGCTTTCATATATATTTTCTCTTTTGAAATAATTATTGTAAAACTGAAAAAATCTGCAATGCGACAAAATATTTATGAAATGTTTTCAATTTATTTATTCGATCCTACAAAATATTTTTTGCAAAATAAAAATATTTATTGTATATCACGAAATATTTATTCTAAAATTTAATATTTTTATTCAATCCTACAAATTTTTGTTCGATGCAACAATAATAATTTTGTGTAAAACGTAAATATTTTTTCTATCTGCTTAAAAATATTTGTTCGAAAGAATTTTGGGTAATTCTGAGTAAATTGCTATATTGAGGCCAACTGCGGCGCATTTTATTAATACGCCCGTTTTGAAAAAACGGACGTATTATGTGCTGCCGCGTGCGTCCGTCTATTCGTCTGTCTGTCTGTCCGTCGGTCATAATTCGTGTCAGGAGCATAACTTTATAACCATTAAAGTTATTGACTTTAATCTTGGCATATAGGTAGATGGCGATGAGACGATGTGCAGAGCACTTAAACCGGCTCTGTAGGTCAAAGGTCAAGGTCACAAACTGAGCTAAAAGGTCAAAACTGACCCATCATATTTCGTGTCCGGAGCATAGCTAAATAACCATGCAAGGTATTGACTTCAAACTTGGCATGTAGGTAGGTGGCGATGAGACCATGTGCAGAGCACTTGAACCGGCTCGTAGATCAAAGGTCAAGGTCACAAATTGAGCTCAAAGATCAAATTTGTATGTTTTATTTCGTGTCCGGAGCATAACTTATTAACCATTCAAGGTATTGACTTCAAACTTGGGATGTAGGTAGGTGGTGATGAGACGATGTGCAGAGTGCATGAACCAGGGTGGTAGGTCAAAGGTCAAGGTCACAGCAAGGTCAAATCTGCCCATCATATTTCATGTCCAGAGCATAACTTGAAAACTATTAAAGGTATTGACTTGAAACTAGGAATATAGGCAGGTGTTGATGCAGACTGCAACAATCTACATTGCACCCCTCCGCCCCACCAAAAAAACTTTTTTTTTCATATACAGCCCCACCCCCAGTCTACATTGACCCCTCCCCCGCCCCAACAATTTTGTTTTTCTTTTTTTCATTTAGCTTCTTGCCATTTAGTATTATGTCACGCCCCACCCCCAACCCCCAACCCCCCACCTACCCCCACACCCCCATTTTTTTTTCATTTAGTTTCTTGCTCTTTATTAGCAAGCTGTCCCCTGTCACCAGCACCGCGCACACACACCCTTCTCCCCCTCCCCTCCCACCCCCTCACATGCCCTACCAAAAATAATTCTTTAAATATGCTTTTTCTTTAAATGTTGCCCTCCACCTCCTCTGATATAACCTTTCGGACGTTTATTGCCCCACTTGGCGGAGCTCTTCTTTGGTATATCCTCGATGATAAGATCTATACCCCCTAACGTTTTATACTGATGAAATCAGTGATAAGCATAAAAGAATTGTTCTATCATTGAGGTAATAAAATGCGCGCAGATTGGCAGCTGATATGGCCGCATGGCCGCAGAATAGGGATGTCCACAAAAAAGCAATTTACCCAGACTTCTTCTGAACAAATAGAATGAATATTTACGTTTTACACAAAATTATTATTGTTGCATCGAACAAAAATTTTGTAGGATTGAATAAAAATAAATAAATATTTTGTGACATACAATAAATATTTTTGTTTTATTGAACAAATATATTTTTTTTGCAATAAATATTTTGTAGGATTGAATAAATAATTTGAAAACATTGAATACATATTTGTCGCATTGCAGATGTTTTTTAGTTTTACAAAATATATTTCAAAAGATAGAAAAAATATATGAAAACATTGAAAAAATATTTCTGTTTTACAATAAGTATTTTAAGACATTGAATAAATATATAAAGATAGACAATAATTATAGAAGACATAATATTGCAACACATTACACGCCATATTTTAAGGTTGTAATCATAGTATTTTTCAGCGCGAACCTTTTTGGACATCGCGTGTTTTGGTCGCGCGAAATAATGAAACTTTGGTTTAAAAGGTGAAGTCCAGGCTGATTTATGACCACTTTGATTTGATTAAATTTGGTTGAAACACAAAATATTTTAATTGAATAAAATTTCAATCACGTTGGCTCTAAAATTAGACTAGATTCTCATCATAAATTTGGTTATTTGACAGATTGATAGATATAGACTAGCCACTAGACTGATAATAAAGAATTTGTCACAAAATTTTAACTTTTGTAATTTTTCTTTTATTCTAAAGTAAAAGTGACAAATTCCAGTCTATTTTGACAGAGAACTGATTGTAATATTATATTTGGACATAGGATATAAACTGGCTATATTCACGATTTCAAAAATAAAAATTACAAAAAATATATCATAATCTAGGAGCTAGTCTATGATAGATAGAACCATTTGATTTTCAAATATCTTCACCTCATGGTTTGCAAAACAATGTCATATAGTTCTTTGATTTGATGAATTGATTGGTCATGCAGCAAAGAATGACATCTTTCTGACTTAATTAAAACGACCACTAGAAATGTGTTACACTGCTTCTGAAATAAATGTACTTTGCTGACCAGAGATAAATTAGCACATTAGTTGATGATTTTAACATTTAATAAAATTGTTCTGAAACGTGATGTTATGTATGATATATTGTGTTTGCATACCATTTTCTGTGATATTTTGTCTGTGATTTTATGTATTATTCTCTTGTTTTGAAGTGACTCTCAACTAACCAGTAAATACCTATTTCCTGTTTTATAAACTAAAATGATGTCTTGTGTAGATTTGTATGATACTGTTTTCTAACATAGCATTTGTTAAATCTAATTATAAACATAAAAATAAACAGTTTTGTACTGACATTGAACATTGGTATTATTTGCTGATTTGTATGATTTGTTTGCAACGTACATGAAGTATTGAGAACTACACTGATACAGTCTCAAGCTTAACCCTTACCCTGCTAAATTTCTAGAATGAACTTTTCCATCTTTTAATTTGGACAGTACCATTAACTGTTAAAAGGGGTGCTTACCAAAAAGATACCGACTGAATGGCGAACAGTACAGATCATGATCAGACTGCACGGATGTGCAGGCTGATCTTGATCTGCACTGATCGCAAAGGCAGAATCAATCGCGTCTAGCATGATAAGGGTTAAATTAAAAATGTTCTTCTGGTATAGCGTCCATAACACCCAAATGTATAATGTCTCAGACGTACCAAGTTCAAGCCGGTGTTGAAAAATACATTGTAAAATCAGTTTCGTAAGGCAAGTATTCATAAAATCATACATAATGATTAAATAACTGGACTGAGACCTGAGAAAAACAAAACAACCCAAAAACGAAATATAGAAAGCACAAATCAAATAAAGATAAAATCATAAAATCATGCTACTATGTGTTAAAATGCCGGCGTATATATGCTCTTACTATTTAGAAAACCTTTACGAATTTATATACAACATACATGCACTTGGAAACAGAATGTGTTTACAAACACGTATGTAAATAAAAACAGGTAAGTATACACTTTCAGGACATCATTTTGTATTTTTATTCAAACTTCCATAATAGAGAAAGAATTCCATTATTCTACATGTACGACGTTTTGGCTTTAACACTGTGTTTAGCGTTTCAACGTAAACGACTAAATTTTGAATAGGATTACCGGTGAAGAAAACGAAGAAAGGCCTTGTTCATACAAAAATATTCAGACTATTCTTACGAAGACGAAGTTCTCGAATTAAGCAAAAATGCGACATTTCAAAACAGGTTTATTTTGGTAGATCCATGTCACCTATTTCAAAACACGACACGGATATCACAGTAACCAAGAGTAATGTTTATCTTGTACTGACGATAACCGATATCTTTATCAGTACAACTATGACGTTACAGTCACTTTCTCAAAACAATACGGTGGTTGTGACAGGTCAGAATTAATAGACTTTATCAATATACTTGGATATTTATCTGGGCCACAATACAATCATTATGCTGGAAAATGAAGATGCGCCTTTTAAAAGAGGAAACAGAAATAAAGAATAGGTGTGAAAAACGTATAAATGAAGTTTAGATTTTCAAATTTTTATAAAAATGGGGGAAGTTGTGTGTGTGTGTGTGTGTGTGTGCGTGTGCGTGTGCGTGTGCGTGCGTGCGTGTGTGTGTGTGTGAGGAGGGTGTGGGGATGGAAGTGGGGGGGGATTTTGAGGAATAAGTTATACTGTCAATATACAGGATAACGTATATGTAACTGGACGGCTGAAAATAGTGACACCGCCTTCGAACGGCCAGTAACTTTTGTAAAGAGAACTAGGAGTTTGACACATTTGTGCCATGACAGCCACACTTAATCAATTAAATTTTTGGACGAGACAATTTGTGTAAATGATAAATAATTCTCTGCTAACTCAAGCTTTAACATTAGTGTCAAACACGTTAGAGCAGCGAGAACTGCTGGACTAGGCAATGCGCAAGCAAAAAGACAAAAATCAACACCCTTCATTCGTTAAATACATAATGTAGGAGAAAATCATCACAGGGCAGGCCCGGCTCCAGAAATATTTGACTGGGGGTCACCAGGCTGGAACGAAGGCGTCACCGATGAGGCGCATAGCGTGGAGTGGGGGTTGGTACTGGAGAGGGCCCTCCGCTCTTGTTTGGGGTCTCCTGCTGGAAATGTTTGAATATAAGTATGAAATGATGGCCTCTGTTGCTTTTTTGTCTTAATTTTGAGATGGAGACAATCCCCTAATTTTAGAGTGTGTGGGGGGTGGGGGGGGGAGCGGGGGGGATCAGCGGGGTGTCCCCCTCGAAATTTTATAAATAGATATGAAATGGTGGCCTCTGGTGCATTTGTTCTAAATTTTGAGGTACGGATGTGGTTACTCCCCTCATTTTAGGGTGGTCAGGGGGTCTCCTTATGGAAAATGAAATGGTGGCTTCTGGTGCATTTTGGGGTCTTAGATGAGTATAAGTTAGTTTTCAGCTAACTTTGGGGCCCGGCCCCCGGCCCTGGATTCGGACCTGCGGGGCCTTACACTTAAGGCATCACAATATCAAACAGGAAAGTGTCGTGTCTAAAAGCAGAGAGATCAATAATCAAACCTACACTGCAACTGTATTCTCTTTTAATAAGTATTTAAATTTTATCAAATAATTGATTAAAATGGCTGCTTTATTTGATTGAACGTATTTTATAATTTCATCTCTTAAGTGTTTCTAGGGTACACGAACAAGTTTAAAATGTATTAAGTGTTGTTTCGTATTTGGACGAGCTGTGGCAAACATGGTTCTAACAAATATGTTGTAAGATTTAGATATCATTGATTAAAATAATCTGCTTTTGAGCAAGCTCTTGCAAGACAATAATGTTACTATACATAGGCCCAGTATGGTGTTACTCGAGGATATATCCGTCCAGGTGGTGTCAGATGACAATGTCAAAGTTGAAGTCGTCTCTTTTATCATATACATTCTAGTTTCTAAATTCCCATAAAAATTGTTAAATGTAAGTCTAAAATGTGATTCACCATTTCTGAAATATGAAAATTGTCCATTTTTAAAATATCATCAATGTATCTTGAGGTATCTGAATGACTCTCTTCCCAATTTCAGCTTAGTATTGTGACCAAAACTTCCGTGTCAAAATGAAAAATCTTGTTGGTGTGCTATAAGTTTTAACATAAATTCTACATATTTCATATAGGTATCTTCTGTTTCCCATTTAACTAAGTATGAAGACCGTTTACCATTTTAATCACGTATGTAAAGCAGTATATTGTATACAAGTGATTTTAACATTTTTGTAATACATAATACATATATACAGAACGCAATATAAATAAACATAAGAATTCGTTATGTATAAAGTATACTTCGAGGTAATATTATTCAGTCATCAACGATTAGGCCTAAAAAAAATCTTTGTTTCCGGTAACATGCTCAAACAAATTAGGGTAGGTAGGTCGGAAAATTATTTTTTTTTGGATTTTTTTTTATTAAGTGAGACTTTTCGGAAATTATTTTTGTGTCAATAAATGAATACAAATAAGGGGATTATGCCTTTAGAGCATCAGTAAGTTGATTTCTAACACCCCTGACCATGTTTTAAACATAAAAAATGTAGTTTTGCAACTTTTTAAAAAGTTGAAAAAAATATTCTCCAAGGCCATAAAAACATTTAGGGTTGGGCCAAAAATTTAGGGTAGGTCGGGCTACCGGAAACAAACAATTTTTTTACGCCTTAGTACAGTATATTATGTGTGTCACAAAATTTATGTGAAAAGAAGAAAGAACATTTCATATATTTTAAATGTCATTATTGATTTATAAACTGAGTCTTTCATGAATTATGCCACTTTCGCTATCGATAACATTAACTTTTAACTAAACTGCGAAATGTCTAAATTAAACGTTTGAAACATTCAATTCAATGATAAACAGCACTGAAATAATTTAGATAATCTGCCGGTCATCCACTTTTTTGTTAAACTGTTTCTGTTCTTTTCCTTGTGAGCATTTTGAACCATGATCGTACAAATGTTGTGACGTCATCTTAAAGAGAAGGAAAATGGAATATTCATAACATAAATAAAATAAATACAATGGTAATCATTACATACTTGTCTAAAAATAGAGTTTTGAGCTGTTGTTTCAGCATCTAAACTTCCTCTACACACAAATAACATATATACATTCACCCACGAAGTGTTGTCTAATATAAACATAAATGTTTTAACATTGAAAAACTGTCTACACTATATATGATTTCTGTGTATTTCTCCCGGTGTAACGATCAGTTTTTCCCCGGTCAGTTTTTTTCCACGGGGGTGAGTGGGGGGGGGGGGGGACGTCAGGTTGATTTCTTCCCCGGGGTAAAAAAAACCAAGTAGTTGATTCTTTCCCTGGGGAAAACGTCAACCGGTTGGCTTTTTCTCACCACCCTAGTTAGTTCCCCATTAGTTTTGTGTACAAACACGGGAGAAAAACATTCCAGTTCTACTTAGTTTTTACCCACTTTCTTTCTTTTCGCAAACAAGGGAGAAAAAATGACTAGTTCTTTTCTCCTCCTCTGTTAGTTTTTCGCCCGTACGTTTGTACACCAACAAGGGAGAAAAATCAGAGCAGTTGTTCTTTTCTCCCCTGTGGTTATTTTTTTTTCTTTTCACAAAGAAGGGAGAGAAAACAGACCTATGTCCCCCCCCCGCACCCCCAGTTAGTTCTTCACCCTCAGTTTTTGTACACAAGCAAGGGATAAAAACAAACCAGTTGGGTTTTGCCCCTTGTTATTTGTTTCCTCCTTAGTTACTGTACACAAACAAGAGAAAAAAAAACAGTTGGTTTTTCTCTCTCTCTCTCTTCTCCCCTCCCCCTCACCCCCCCCCCCACCCCGACAGTAAGTTTTTACCCGACTGTTTTCCTTTTACAAAACGAGATAAATAAACCAGTTGATTTTTTCTCTCCCTTTGTTTGTTTTTAATTTTGCCATCAATTTTTTTGTACACAACAAAGGGCGAGAAAAAACTTACCCTATAAATAGATGGGGAAGTGGAGAAGGGGAGGAAGCAGACTAGTTGGATCATTCCTCTGCCTGAAGTATGTACATACATGGTAGATACTGATATTGGTTCCTTCTCTGTTAGTACATGTTAAGCACCCTCGAACGTGTTTATCATAAAAAGGGCGCTATATAAATCTGGTATAAAATAATATATACATATGTATCATACCTGAATAATAATAGCTGCTTCTCCGCCACCCCCTACCCCACCCATCTCCTAGACAATTTGGTTCTTTCCCCCCTGGTATGTATGTATCTTCATGTCGGAATAGAAAAATGGTAAAGCGAGAAGAAACTGACTAGTTGGTTGTTTCCCTCTAGTATGTATGTATTTGCATGTCTGAATAATAGACGGTGGACGGGGAAGAAACTGAATAGCTGGTTCTTTTCCCCTAGTCCGAACGAACCTACATGTCTGAATAACAGACGTGAAAGGGGAAGAAACTGACTCATTGAATAGTTGGTTCTTCCCCCATCCCTAGTTTGTATGTATCTACATGTCTGAATAATAGACGGTGAAGGTGGAAGAAACTGACTAGTTGGTTCGTTCCCCCTAGTGTGTATGTACGTATCTACATACCTGAATGATAATGGACACTGAAGGGGGAAGAAACTGGCTAGTTGGTTCTACCCCACCCCCAGTCTTACAATCATATTAGCATGTATCTACGTACCTATATAATAATTGACAATGAATGTGAAAGATACTGACTGTAAGATATCCCCCACCCCACCAGTATGTATGTATCTACATACCTGAATAATAATGGACGGTGAAGGGGGAAGAAACTGACTTGATGGTTCTTTCCCCATCCCTAGTATGTATGAATCTACATGTCTGAATATTAATGGACGGTGAAGGGGGAAGAAACTGAATAATTGGTTCCTTCACCCTAGTGTGTATTTATCTACATACATGAATAATAATAGATATGAAAATGGGGAAGGAACTGATTAGCTGGTTCTCCCAAAGCCTCTCCCCCTTTGTATTTTGGTGCTAAAATGTTGCCCTTGGTTCATCATTCTCCTTCAGCCAATCTGTCTGATGAGATTTTACAGCTTATATATTCTCCTTTTTATGCACAAGAACTAAGGGGTGGTGTGAAATTTCCATCCTATATTGGATAAAACTCGGGGGTTGGGGACCAGCTGGAAAAAAACTGTCTGGAGAAAACTGAGCTGTTACACCGGAATTGACTGATTATGTAATTATAATATTCTGTATTTTGTTTTTAATTTTTGAAAATTCCCACCACAAAACATTAAAAATAAAACAAAACATCACTTATCACGAAAATATTGTACTCTTATCACCACTTACTTACCAAAAGACTTGAAGTATATCTGTCCAAAAAGTGAATCACCATTCTGTATATCCATTGATGTTTCTGCCTTTTCCTGTCCCACAGGGAGGCTTCTTACCACTGGCACTATTAACACAGCTATAATAGTTGTGTATACTATAACACGAGCAAATTGCAGACCCATCTCCAAAGGTAGGCGCTATATATCTCAATGAATATAGAATCACAGAAAAAGAAACAAGTATATATCCAAATAAATATATTAATTCATTATCTATCTATTTACTGCTAACCACGCTCACTTCTTTTCTCAGAGATTTGTTGTTTTAATGTTTGTTTATTTCTAAGTTTTATGTAAAAGTATAAAAGTAATTGAGATGTTGATTCAGAGCATATTTCAGTTTGAATCAACCACGACT
The DNA here is from genome assembly GCF_021730395.1 of Mercenaria mercenaria. Lineage (NCBI taxonomy): Eukaryota > Metazoa > Mollusca > Bivalvia > Venerida > Veneridae > Mercenaria > Mercenaria mercenaria. The sequence continues at coordinate 14,542,901 of NC_069375.1, read as the reverse complement.
TTGAACATAAGTCCTATTTATTGAAGAGATAAAGTCAAATTTATCATTATAACTTGTATAGATTTAAGGTAAAGGCTGACTTATGACACAAGTTAATGTAAATGTCATATAGTTTATATAAAGACACCAATATTTGTTCTAACGGCTAGGGACAATCAGAGTTTTACAAACAAATTATTCTTAATAGACTTTTGGTTATTCTTTCATAGATAGACAGTAAACATGTATTAAAATGTTATATTTCGATCTCTTCATTGTGTTAGTGTACGTTTAATTTTTCAGCTTCACTATTTCGGCTTGGGTGGTTCCAATACTCCAGCTTTAAAAGCTTTGTGTATACCCTAACCCGCTGGATATGGTGCCTGCTTTTTAATTTTGTCCTTTGGCTGTTTCTGTAATATGCAGGCTCCATAACCTCAAATCCAATCTCTAAATTCTATTTTGTTTAGTTCTGCCCATTGTTTTCTCGTTTAGGGCATAGCCATTATTTTAACTTGGGACCATACGCCGCTTTTCATGGAATGCACTCTGTGCATCATTGAAGGTTCCATATGCACCGCCGTATGAATACATCTGCAGATGTCTCTAAATAATATTCTGGTACTTATAACATGTGTAAATGTTGAGTTCTGCTCAACCCGGTGCTAGAGGGCGTGGACGGTAGCTTTTATTTCCACTATCGTCCATGAACAGGCTCAATCAACCCGAGCCTGCAACATTTTCGTTTATGTCGTGTTGGGCGACCTGTGGTTTTCCACTTTTTTATTTTATTATCACAGCAGCGTTGTTTGTGCCGAGTGGCGGCCGAGAAAAGTCTTCCCGTATGCAAGCTCCATTACATCAGGTCTCCTCTCTAAATTCCAGTTTGTATAGTTCTGCCATTGTTTTATAGTTTAGGGCACAGACATTACTTTATCTGGGGACCATGAGCCGCTTTTCAAAGAATTGCACTCTGTGCATCAATGTGCACCGCCTTATGAATACATCTGCGGATGTCTGGTACTTATAACATGTGTAAATGTTGAGTTCTACTCAATCTGGGGCTAGAGGGCGTGAACGGTTGCTTTCATTACTATTCGTTTATGCCGTGTTGGGGGACCTGTGGTTTTCCACTTTTTTCTTTTATTATCACAGCAGCGTTGTTTGTGCCGTGTGGCGGCCGAAAAAATTCAATCAGAGCTGTTATATTTCGATCTCTTCAGATAGTTCAGCACTGCATTTATACTTTTTAATTTTTCAGCTTAACTATTTCGGCTTGGGTGGTTCCAATACTCCAGCTTTAAAAGCTTTGGGTATATACCACCCTAACCCATTGGATATGGTGCCTGCTTTTTAAATTGGTCTTTCGGCTATTTCTGTGATATGACGGTGTAATGAAGTATTTCGACCCCCATAGAATAATGACCCCCCGGTCATTATTCTATAGAAAAAGTGACCCCCCCCGGTCATAGTATTATGACCTCCAGATCATAGTACTATGACTCCCCCACGTGAAGTAAAGTGAACCTCACGAAGAATATCGACTCCCATAAAAAAACGACCCCGGCCATTTGGTTAAATTTAGTGATAACTCATGTATCTAAGGCCTAATTGCTGCATTTTATGCCCCCACTCGGGGGAGGGGGGCATATAGATTTGCCCTTGTCCATCCGTCCGTCCGTCCGTCCTTCCGTTTGACCATTAGCCCCAGATACCATCACTTGACACGAAATCAGAGCATTCCGCAACGGGAAAAGGTATTCTATTTCCAGACGCTGTATCTTGGTGTATACATTTTTTTCAGGAAAATAATTCACAATACGTTCACAAAACACACCAGTGTCAATAATCCCTGCAAACTTCGGTATGAAGTAATTCTTCAGAAGAAAACTGCACAAGAAACTGCTAGCATAGAACTTAGTATTAATAGAAGTTGCAATACTTAGCAGTGGCAGTAAAGTACGGTAGCGGCAACAATAGAAAGTAGTAGTAGTAGTAGTAGTAGTAGTAGTAGTAGTAGTGGCAGTGGTAGTGGCAGTTGCAGTAGCGGCAGCAGCAGCAGCAGCAGCAGCAGCAGAGGAATAAGTGACAGCAACAACAGCAGCAGGAGAAGAAGAGGTAGATGTACAAGACGTATTAGTGGAAGCAGGTATAGTAGTAGAAGTAGTAGCAGTTGTAGTAGAAGTAGTAGTAGTAGTAGTAGTAGTAGTAGTAGTGGAAGCAGTCACTTTTTCTATAGAATAATAACCGGGGTCGTTATTCTATGAAATTCGAAGGGAGTCATCTTTAGGGAGTCAGTATTTTACTTGGAGGGGTCAGTTTTTCTATAGAATAATGACCGGGGGTCGTTATTCTGTAAAGTTTTCAAAGGGAGTCAGTTTTTTATAAGGGAAGTCAATATTTTACAGGAAAGGAGTCACATTTTCTATAGAATAATGACCGGGGGCGTTATTCTATGGGGGTCGAAATACTTCATTACACCTGCTTCCTAAATAACCTTAGATCCCCTCTCTTAATTCCGGTTTGTTTAGTTCTGTCCATTGTTTTCTTGTTTAGGCCATACGCCGCTTTTCATAGAATCGCACTCTGTGCATCATTGAAGGTTCCATGTGCACCGCCGTATGAATACATTTGCGAATGTCTCTAAATTATATTCTGGTACTTATAACATGTGTACGGGGACTCCATGGCCGAGTGGTTAAGGTCGCTAACTTGAAACCACTTGCCTATCACCGCTGTGGGTTCGAAAAAAGGACAAATATCAAACAGGGAAAGTCATGTTCCAAAAACGTAGCTTCCCCCAAAACGAAACCCACAGCACGCATACTTGCATACTACACGCACACACAAAGCAAACACACGAGGACGAAGCGAACAAATACAGAAACACAGTGGGGCACCGCCTTTGAACGGTCAGTGGCAAAAACACCACTCGGGAGCTTAAACCGGTTTATGGTGCAAACAACCTCACTCTTACCCCCGCCGAGCTTCACTCGGGGCGTTGAATTCTTCATGTGAGGAAGCCATCCAGCTGTAATATGAAAGGTCGTGATGTAATAATGCATGGAGGGGCACCTGGGGTCTTCATCCGTCATCAAAGCTGGAAAGTCGCCATATGACCTATAATTGGGTCGGTGCGACGTTAAACCCAACGAAAAAAAAAATACATGTGTAAATGTTGAGTTCTGTTCAACCCGTGGCTAGTAGCTTGCATTTACACTACCGTCCATGAACAGGTTCAATCAAACCGAGCCTGCAACATTCTCGTTTAAGTCGTGTTGGACGACCTGTGGTTTTCCACATTTATATTTTAGTATACGCATTTTAAACTAGTGATAAGATAATAAGGTAAGATAATGTTCAGTTTGTTCGATATAATCAAAAATGTACACTATATTGTTTAAAAATCAGAAGTATTATCTTTCTTGGAGTGTCTGATATTGTAAATAAAAACAGATATTTTTAAAACAGTTACAGTCTATAACCATAGCAAATTATGAAGAAAAAAATATATATATATATTTCAAGTATTTCATTGCCTTATGGCCGTATACCTTTATGAAGCTATTTTGATTCTATTGTTATTACTATTACTGGTTTAAACATACATGCATTTTACTGCATACCAATTTATATAATACTTACATCTCAGATAAAATACTTAACAACGGTATATGCAAAAGGGATGGGTAACAAGTTCTCTCAACATTATTACATGCCCTCCCCTTAACAAATTTCACTACGTGAGATTCAGCTACAAAATGTGTTATTCATAAAGCTAGGCAACATTTTATATTGTTGAAGTGAAAAGAAGAGGGAAAGAGGGAAGAAAAGATAGTAAGACGATAGAGTACAACATATTCTTTATATTTGGCGTGATACTGATAATTTAATTATTGCTTTGTAGATTTTTATTGGTGGTCATGTTGTGGCAGAACTAAATCTAGTTGAGTCGGGACACAAAAGTCACTGTAGTATTTCAATTCTCAAAACGCTTTGTATCTTTGATAATTTTTTGAACACTAAAAATGTTAATATTATCATCTGCTGATAAAGAAGAGTTCTCAAAAAGTAAATATTCTGTGCTTAAAGGGTGATAGTCCTTGGCTGACTGACACATAACTATTCTTTGATTTATAAAGTTAGGACACTGAAAAAGATAGTGCTCACATGAAATTGTGTTTTATAGCTGTGCCCTCATGATATAATTCCTTCGCATTTAAACCCCAAACAATGATTTTATTCAACGACAAATCACTGTTTGGGATATATTGTTTCTTATTATAAGTACCCAAAAGCAGGGTAGTAGACAAAGCAACTCAGTGCAAGAAGTATCTCGAAGCTACCTACCATTGAGTCTACCACCAATCCCGTAATACACAATCAAATAGGAACCAAAAAAAGAGTTTAATTTCAAACGTGGGATGCGTTTAAAATATAGTTGGTCATGACCGTTTTTAATGGAATCACGGTATCGTTTACAGAATGCAACGGAAAACGCCCAAGAATCAAATTAGGTTTGAAAAAGTAAAACGTTTCCCCGTACCTTCAATCGTTATATTTCGATCTCTTCAGATCGTTCAGCACGACATTTATATTGTGTTAGTGCACTGTTTAATTTCTAAGCTTGACCATTTAGGCTCAGATCCAATATCTAAATTCCAGTTTGTTTAGTTCTGCTCATTGTTTTAACTTGGGACCATACGCCGCTTTTCAAGAAGGTTTCATGTGCACCGCCGTATGAATACATCAGCGGATGTCTCTAAATTATATTCTAGTACTTATAACATGTGTAAATGTTGAGTTCTGCATTTTCACTACCCGGCGAGCGTGGAATTCCACTACATGTATTTAAAAATAAACCTCCGGGTAGGCTGGATTTCCAAAATTCTATTTTTAGAGTTATACCTCATTTCAGTTTAGTTCGGTTAACTGCGTACAGAGGTAGTAATGGATATCAGGATTAAAATGACAATTTTTACTTTAATATTAACATTAAGTTTAATGACAGATGAAATATACACTAAAGTCGGAGTAAAATATGTGTTAAGAATAAAAAGGAATGAAACACGTACATTGTGTCAACAATTGTTACCACATAACTTGACACTGCGTAATAAGGTAAACTCTATTTATCTGTATATATTATGTACATAATTTAAACTTAAGTATTTTCATCCACGTCTAAGATTTAGGAGAATATTACAGTTCATAAATTCTGTTGTCAAATGTCATTTTAAGAATTAGCATTAGACAGATAATCATGAAATACGTAACGGATAGCTTTTTTCATAACCTAAATTTCCCTACTTCCTGTTACTTAAAATCAATAAAGTGGGTCAACAGTGTTGTTTACTAATAAAATAGACTGGCCCGGTTTATACGTTGGTCAGGGCTACGGATATGCGATATGTATTGTATTTTGTAATTATATTTGAGCATGGATCACCTTCAGATTGGAACCGTCTCCATGTTTACAATTGATGATGAGTACGTTTATTTTTCAGATTACACCATCAACTTATATATTTGAATACACCGGTTTTAGAAAAAAATCTACGTTACATCGGACGATATCAAAAATCAAAAAGCTTTACAAAAGTAAGGTAAGGTTTACCTGAAAATATCAATTGTTTTCAGATGTCTTGATGTCTTTGTTTGGTTTCTTACCTGGAATTCGAAATCAAGATATTTCAATGTAGGCATTTTATAGGTATGTAGGATTAATATATAAAATGCGTTGCATTAATATAATTGCACAATGTCATTTAGAAAGCACATTCGTTCTCTATGTATATTCTTATTTTGTGTTTTAGATAACAGCTCTGGAACGTGTTCGGGAATATAAAAACACACTGAAGCCTGGGAACACATTGAAACATCGGGATCCAGACTGGGGATTAATCGATAAAAACGTCTTTTCAGATAACATATTAAATGTATATGTAAATTAGATTTATAACATTATTAGTTCAATTTATTGATGTACTTAGTTTTACTTCCTTTTGCCTATAGAATTATTGTCTGCGTAGCAGTATGAAAGGGGAAGCGGCCAGTCTGTAAGACGGATTAGTTCTAATACTGAAAAAGCATGATACACAAAATAAATAAATGAATAAATAAATAAAAAAAAGTCATATCTTCTTTTCCTCACGTAATGTTTGGTGTAAATGAGCAAAATATTTGTACTCATTTGCCGTGTTGAATGATCACTTTTATTCTTAAAAGTAACTCAGTAGAATAGATAAAAATAATTCAATCCAAATTTAAAGTTTATATAATTTACAGCCCAACCTTGTGTGCGACCGTTACTATGGGATGGGCGTTCACAAAGCTTGGGCAAGAGGATACACAGGGTCCAATGTCACTATTGCTATAACAGATGTCGGAATAAACACAGAGCTTCTAGACCTAAAGAACAATTTGGTATTGTTTCATATGTATTAAACGTCTCTTTTTAGTTATTTTTCATTGTTGACTTTTTTTTACATATTTATTTGCCTTTTATAGAATTATTTGAGTGGACTAGCTTGACCTTATAAACGCGTTCAATGGTGGCAGCATGTTGTAATTTTCTTATCATCTATCTATCGACAAAAAGGTCTACAGTAATATTGCAGGGCACCCACACATTTGTGTTTCACTGGATGTTATTCTTTTATGCATTTTGTTATTGCTTTATGCATTTTGTTATTGCTTTATGCATTTTGTTTTTGTTAATATTTACATTCCTGTGGTTATGCATTGTTTCTTTCTTAGCTTTTTATTGTGTTCTTTTTTTCCTTAGTTTTCTATTGTATTCCTTTTCCCTTTATGGTACTTAAGAATACAAATCTGAGTTACAACTTTATAGACGACAGTTCAAATGTTACACCAGAATATTACCACAACCTTCAAAAGAAATCATCGCATTTTACGGAGTATGTATTTGTGTAAATCTAGTTATCACTTAAAGGTTGTTTAACATAAAATAAGTTAAGTTTTTAAAACATTTATACACTTAATAGTATTTACTTCAACTAACTAAGGTTAAGGTAAATTAACTATTTAGATGCAATTAAGCAAAATGAACATTATGTTTTAAGTAATGATTATAGTCATTGAATCGAAAAAATGTTTTACATATAAGGTACAAATTGTAACATGCCCACGGTCTTTAACAATGTATTTGTGTTTCAGTCATGGAAATAAAGTCGCAAGCATAATTGCAGCTACAAAAGGAAATGGTATATGTAGTGCTGGAATTGCGCACAATTCGACAATAATAGGTAAACATTAATTTAAATACCAGTTATCTACGTAAAAATAAAGAAAATGTAGTGCTTGTCAGCGTAACAAACCATAATATCAGGATGTCCTCTATCTGCATGCAGTACAGATTTTAAAGTTATATTAAAGGATACATCTTTTGATACATGATTTGAATCACAACACTATGTGATGTTTAAAAGACTCGGACTGATTCGTTCATCCAGGATAACTGTTAATTTGTTACATATCGAAACTGACTTATATGTTGCAGATCAAAATACAGTTAGATTGTCTACATATATGTTTTATTTGATAGTATTAGATATATCTACATTATTTGTCACCTATTCACCAGCACTGAAGATCTACAAGGTAAAGCTTTTCAACAACCATATCCCTGTGCTAGAGCCGAGTCATTGGACATGTTCTGATATTATTGCAAGAGCACTTGTGTACAACCTGGATACAATTGATATTTTTGCTAATGCGTGGGCACCAACAAAACCATTTGACACGTTAGATTTAGCTACTCGAGATGCAGTTAGTTACGGGGCAAAGCATGTAAGTCATACAATTGTTTATTCGTATTTTCTATAGCAGAGTTTTCGGTTTTAATTATCACTTCAAACATTGCAGAATCTGTTCGTCTCTTGTTTCTTTGAAACCCTCTTTAAAATTCATGGGTCTAAGACATTTTCATTTCTGAATTTATTTTCCCCATTTTATGTCAAAAGATACTATGGGAAATATAATTGGAAAATCGTTATAAATGCCATAAACTGATTTATGACATTGAAAACATATAATAATTATGTCCCCTTACAAGTAAATTTCTACACCAATGTACGTAGCAAGGTACATAATGCAAGTCATAAGATAACAGGAATATAGCAAATACGTAAGGTAGACAGTAGCGCGCTGCTGTACAGCGGTCATGCGAAGAAAATATTAACGGTTAATAGTACACACCACCTTGCTTGTAATCTCCAGTGTTTTGTTTGCTTTTGTCTGCTTTGAGTTAGCACCGTTATCAACAGTATTTCAGGAATGTAACGACAGGTAGTGAACTTATTATAATAAGCACTTTTCCTGGATTCTGTTCAAATACTTAAATGTTCTCCACAAGTATCTGCCTACGTCCCTACATGTGTCAGAGATGGAGGAGGAACGATATCAGACACATTGTCTTTTATCAGTTATTATGGAGAACAAACGCCTCGTACGGGGATCAAACCCTGTGATCCAAAAAGCTACACAATCTAAAATGAAATCTACATTTATAATTATATGAAAATGACACAAACAATTAGCCAAAATCTCCCATCAACCACTTTCAAATATCTGCCGAGCGATATTTACTTTTAGTATAAGGCCTCGGCAACATCATAGCAAATTTATCTTTATGCCGATCTGTCACTGTTTACAGAATACTAATCGAGTATGTTGTATATTGTTTAAGCAATAACACATCACAAACAGTGGTGTTTCGTAGAATCAAGCCAAATCAGTCGTTCACACGCGCCCTGGTGATAATTAATTCCCATCTTAATTCTTAACAATGACTATATTCAAAAGAAAATCACTTTTTGCGATGTATTATTTTGATTCAAACATAGTATCAACTTTGAAGGATTATTATGGACATCCTTGACAACATCCACAGACAATTTGCCTGCTTTTGTAAAATTCTTTTCCAGCGCGCCGCCATAACGCTTGGCGTAATGACGTAATAATTGTTATGTAAAAACAGTGTTTTTGTTGCAAAATAGGAAAATCGATTAGGTCGTGATATAATTCAAAAGACCCTACATTTTTATTCCAAGTTCCGTCTTTTAGGATCATAAGATGAAATAAAGTCGTTAGTCACTAACACATCAATAGACACCATAATTAAAAAAAAAAGACAAAAACATGATGTGATTGTAATAAAAATAACGTATTAAACGAATCTTACTCTCTTTTTGTATAGGGTCGACATGGTTTAGGTACTATACACGTTGTACCCTCAGGACCACCTGGAAATGAGTTGTCAAACAACGTCTACACTATAACAGTTAACAGCATAGGGAGAAACGGAGCAGTACCTGACTACACGTATACAGATGCCAGTGTTCTTACGTCAGGGCTAGGAGAGGGAAATAATCTTACTTCTTCTTCAATGGTAATGTTTACAAACACGTTGTTGACTTTTTCAATAAGATTAATCGCGGTTTCAGTTTCGAATACAAAAAAAAAACAAGAAAAAAAAAACAAGAAAGAATATCCAACAGGTAAAGCCACGTTCCAAAAACGCAGCCTCCCCAAAGACACACACGAACAGCACTCGCACACTACACACACACACACACACACACAAAATAAACACACAAGGACAAAACAAACAGATACAGGAACACAGTGGGGCACCGCCTTGGAACGGTCAGTGGCAAAACCACCACTGGGGAGTTTAAACCGGTTTATGGTGCACCTAACCTCACTCTTACCCCCACCATGTTCCAAAGTCACAAGACAGTGTAAATAAAAGTTATCCCCTCCAGGTGAAACCCTAACATACGTAAAGGCAACAGAAGGCATGAAATGTAAAACACAAAAATGGTCTTGTATATATGTATATAAAAATGCAATTCTTAAGAACCTAAAACGTATGTACTCAATGCCTTTGCAGAAGACAGAGCAACAAGGGAAACACCCTTAAGGGCCCGACGAAACGGGCCAGAAGACGGAAATCATAATAGCTCAGTCATGGTGGGATTTAAGAACTACTAGTCATAGCGTCCTCCACCTGTTCCGTCAGACACAATATATCAATGAGGAAAGCGTAGCGTCCAACTGTAAAAGGGCTGAACACCAAACATGCGGTGTATCTCAAAACAGTTGGGTCATAACCTCATACAAAGTCGCGTTTGTAGGGCTTCACACAAAACTGTTTTTATAGTCAGCATATCATAAATAAATAGTGACAGATTAAACCTTAGATAAGTAGCAAACTTTAATACTTTATAATATAGCTAATATATCTTAAGATAATATTGTATTTGTTTAGTAAACGAAGCTATTAAAACCTTAATAGATGCATTTTTAATACTAGTTTGGCTATAAATGTTTACAAAAAAAAACAAACCGAAATCGAAGTGTGAACGTTCTAATATTTCACAACGAATGCATGCAAGGACGACATCTTGTAATATTTACGTATCTGAGTATGATGACCATAAGCGACCAACCGAATGTTATGAACTCTGGAAAACTCCCCCTTAAAACATCATTCGGGTTACGTTTGTTGATAGACTTAGCTACGGAATCTGTTATCGACTCAGTGATGCCAGTGTGAAATTTTACAGTTTTAAAAGATGTGTATTTTTGTTCAGAACTAGTCAACATTGATTTTATTTGTCGATTTCAATTTACAGCTGTAAAACGATTTTAAAATAGTTCGAATTGGCAAATAAGGAACAGATCTGAAAAAACTTACAAAATAAATGACTTACTAGTAAGTAACGAACACTGTGGAATGTGTTTACAATATAGCAGTTGTAACTGTTACAACATAGATACTTTTGCATCAGAAAATGTTCTTCTTTGTCATGAGAACATGTTACAATTTTGTAATTAATTCCTTTACACTTATCAGCTTCAAATGTATTTTAAATAGCTTTGCTTTTACATGCGCTTTTATAACTGCATTAGATGCTTAACTATTACACTTGTTTATGTAAATTTCAGTTATATAACGCCAAAATGCATTAAAGACTTACAATACTCGCGTTGTTCTTAAAAAAAATACAGATGTAATTTTGAGACATGCCAGTCTTTCATCTGAAACATGTTGCTGAAATAAACCGGGTGTGTTTGTTTTATGCCTGAAAATTGTTACAGTATTTCCTGTTACAAGACTTTAACAGCTTTCAAAATACAGGCCCTATACAGACGTTCTGCAGATACGTGCAAGAGAACAGAAGTAATTATCGTCGTTTTTACCATAATTGAGAGAAATGCCCGCAATTTTAAACTATATTATAAATTGAAATAGATCGCTTTGTTTTATCGAACAGGTCACTACCACTCTTAGAAACAGATGCATTACTGGTTTTAATGGCGTTTCTGCTGCTACAGCTCAAGTGACAGCACTGATTGGACTAGCTCTAGGGGCAAAGTAAGTTTAATGAAGTTGTTGCCAAAACATAAGCTTCAATTCCATTAAAGAACAGACAAGGTACAGTTTTAATGGCATGCAGCATAAATTTGTGTCGGGAGTTTAATCTCTCCTTTAAGTTTAACTTATTACACATAGGTTTCATATTTCTTTTTATATGATCTAAACAATCGTTTTTCTTTCAATTTCTGGAACATGACTCGAATATATTTCGTGAAGCAGTCTACTTAAATGGTTTATAATGATGTTGATGATGCAGATGCATGTACTTTGATTTCAGTAAAAACCTGTCATTGAGAGACGTTCAACATCTGCTTGTTCATACATCCGACTATAAGCAACTACGCAAGGAGAAAATTGCATTCCAAAGCAATGCCGCTGGCATACACTGTAAGTGTTTGTTTTATATAAATATATGTGAAATTAAACTTTGATGAAATAAACCATTCCATTCATATTTAAATTTATGATCTGAATACAATTCATTTAGTTATTTCAAGGGATAATTATATAAAACTCGCGTGAAGTAGATTTTTTTAATATTTTATTATCTTTCTATATTTTGTTACTTTTTGTAGTTCATGGGGTGTTTGGTTTTGGTCTAGTGAATGCTGACAAACTAATTTCACAAGCACTCATCCAAACTCCAACACCAAAGTTACGAACAACGACTCTATACACATACATTACTAGGTACACCAAATATTAACTAGTTTTTCCTGTCCTTTAGGTAATTTCATATTATTGTTACCACATGAAAAAGATTTCTGACGCTCAAATATATAGTTGTAGTTGTTAATTATTTGTTCGAAAACTAAACATAGAATATTCATAACGTCGTTTTTAGCTCGACTATACGAAGTATAAGGAGAGCTATCCTACTCGACCCGGCTTCGGCGTCGGCGTCGGCGTCTTTCCGCGTCCCCACCTTGGTTAAAGTTTTTTTTACACTTTCTCTTTTTTCAATTTATCTCTGTAATTACTCGATGGATTTGATTCAAACTTGAAATACTTATTCCTCATCATCATCCACATCATCTGACATAAGGGACATAACTCTGGCACCAATATTTCATGAATTATCCCCCTTTTTCACTTAGATTTTCAGGTTAAAGTTTTGATGCACTTTCACTCTATCTCTGTTATTACTGAATGGATTTGATTCAAACTTAAAATAGTTGTTCAACATCATCACCCACATCATATGACCCAAGGTGCATAACTCTGGCACCATTTTTTCATGAATTATTCCCCCTTTTTACTTAGAATTGCAGGTTAAAGTTTTGGTGCACTTTCACTCTACCTCTGTTATTACTGAATGGATTTGATTCAAACTTAAAATAGTTGTTCAGCATCATCACCCACATCATATGACACAAGATGCATAACTCTGGCACAATTTTTCATGAATTATTCCCCTTTTTACTTAGAATTTCAGGTTAAAGTTTTATGCACTTTCACTCTATCTCTGTTATTACTGAATGGATCTGATTCAAACTTAAACAATTGTTCAACATCATTACCCTTATCATATGACACAAGGTGCATAACTCTGGGACCAATTTTTCATGAATTATATCCTCATTTTACTTAGAATGTTTGGTTAAAGTTTTGATGCACTTTCACTCTGTCTCTGCTATTACGGAATAGATTTGATTCAAGCTTAAAATAATTGTTCAACATCATCACCCACACCATATGACGCAAGGTGCATAACTCTGGCACCAATTTTTCATTAATTATTCCCCCCTTTTTACTTAGAATTTTAGGTTAAAGTTTTGATGCACTTTCACTCTGTCTCTGTTATTACTGAATGGATTTTATTCAAACTTAAAACAGTTGTTCAACATCATCACCCACACCATATGACACAAGGTGCATAACTCTGGTGCCAATATTTAATGAATTATGCCCCTTTTTGCTTAGGATATACTTATATAGTGTTTTGATACATTTTATCTTTACCTCTCTTATTACTTTAAGTTGGTATATTTGACATAGACTCAGGCGTTTGTGCAATATCTTCATCCACAATTGGAGTCATTAAATACTCCAGTGACAGCTCTAGTTTCCTCAGATGTGCCCAGTTTCACTATCCAGCATCGAAATAGTCGAGCGCGCTGTCTCCTGTGACAGCTCTTGTTTATGGTTAAAATTATGTATTCACGTTCTTTCGCCTCCTGTATTCTATGCCCAGAGCGACAAGCATTATTGCAAATGTTAAAAGTATTCTGTTTCTCCAATCTTTCAAACCCTAATAAGAATAATATTTAGAGCATGTCAGTAAAACATATCAGAACAGAGTTAGATTTCATGTGCTTTTACTTTCTACAGAACACCCTCAGTCCGTACACAAACTTTCGAATTTTGTCATAGTTGTGACAAGACGAAAAGCCAAACTTGCCTTGCAAAGATGGAACACATCATGGTAAAAATGAACCTAAAATCAAGTTCAGGTGAAATCAAAATGGCGATAAAATCACCTGGCGGAACAACATCAGTCTTGATGTATTTTCAACCCAAACGGGTAAGTCTTCTTTGGATAAATTGTTACGAAGTGCTGGTGCTTAAAGCTCGTCTTACACCCTGGGGTGTAAGATGACTCACGTGGTGCAATTTATAAATGTATGCATAAATTTATACGCTACTTTATCTAAACAGTGCTTAAAAGAAACACATTCGTTTCATTCTAAATCTTATATTTTTGAAGAATATGGTATGCAAGAAAAATCAATCAACGGCTGAAGGTGCGGATGGAAGTATCTGGCTCTCGGAAGCGCCTCGTAACTACCTCAACAGTTACCCTTCAGCCAGATATTTCCATCCGCACCTTTAACCTGTCAAAATTCTTATATTATTTCAGTTATTTAACAAATATCAACAGATACTATCGGAAACATTTACAAACCTTCTGCATCATTTTCAACTTATTTCAAATTTTCAAATATGCATTTGGCTCTAATATATCTTTAAATACATGCATACTGCCATGTCGACATGCAATGTTTATATATTTTATGGGTAACATAATATTTATAAAACATTGAAAAATATAAAACATTATAAAAACTTGCATAAGTATAAAAATTGTATTTATAGTTGTACTAATGATATTTGTTATATTGCGGTAGGGCAAGCCGGTGGCTGTGAGCAAATTGCGACTGGTGTCTGTACATTTCTGGGATGAGATAGCGTTTGGTCCTTGGGTTCTATATGTTCAGGATAGACATTCTGCAAGTAAGAAGCTTTATCAAAACCCCCATGGACCTGTGTTAATAGCGACTGGCCGGTTTGGACCTACACTTAATAGTTGAAACCAAAGAAATCCCTGTTGTGCTTAAAATTTGCTTATGAAACAACACTTTTAAATACCTTATCTGTATACAAATAATATATGATGTTAGACAAACTTATGGTCTTATCACACACACTGTACCTTCAAATAATTACATTTTAGTACAGATACAGGCACAAAACTCAAAAGTTTATTAAAATTTATCTTTTTTTTCCGTAGATGAAACAAATTTAAGTCAGCTGTCTGTAACACTTTATGGAACAGCTGCTCCAGCAATAGCACGGTTTCAACAACAGTACAGTGATATATGTACAGTAAACACCACTAGAGGAAAGGATGTTGTAACAACAAGTCAAACACTCATGACAAGTGCTCCACATAAATCTCCAAAAACTACAAAGAACACAAAGCCTAGTTCCGATGTAAATGTTAAAGTTGTACTGCCGGTATTAATGGTTTTAGTCTTGTTTCTGTTTATTCTGTATAAACGATACAATATGTCAGTTATGTCACTTCTGTCATATTGTCCTACAAGAACGCGAAGTGTCTCTAGCTATACAAATGTGTTATCAGAAATACAAGAAAATTTATAAAGTGGTCTGATACATTCACAACTGAAATGGGATAATGATAATCCAATCTTATTTGTTAATGACTTATATAGAATGTTGTTACATCTTAACTTTTCAAGTTCGGGTTTTCACTTAGAAAAGATAGTGTCCCTCTTTCTCTGTGCTGTCAACAATATTATTACGCATATTTTTTAAAAAAATTTAAAAGCTTGAAAATTGATTACGTTAGTTCGCATGTAACACATAAATTAATAATTAATTAATTAATTATTAATTAAGTGTTGCTTATAATTACTTATCTTATTAATCAACAACAAAAGCCACTAAAATTTGTTTCATTAAATGACGGATATATCGATGAAATGAAATATAGCTTTATTCTATCTCACTTACATCGTTTTGCACGTTTTGTCTCATTTTCACCCAGGCAAATAGTAAGGTTTGAACTGTGTTAAAATGAAGCTCACCTTTCGTATTATTAATTAATATAAAGATTTTTCTATATTATGTATTCACGACCTGAGCTCGATGATTCTTTATTTGCTTTTTTTAGTAAAACCACAATCCATGTTCACATCTTTTGTTTTTGTTTGGGTAGGGAGGGGGCGCAGGGGGTGTAACAAGTGTTCGAAGTTCAAATTCTTTTACTCTGAGCTCACAGTTTAATGCATGAAAAATGTAAAGTACATTGTGCTATCAACTCGTAAAGAATATTGAACAACTATGTTTCATATATCTTGCTATTTTAAAACCAGACCAACTTAAAAATCCACAACATGTGATAAAGTAAAGTAAAAAAATGTACATATATATAAAGAAAAAATAAACAACATTACATGAGTTACATAATATTTGCCTACCGGTTTCGTTTATTACTCATCAGGGCAAATAATACAATATGGCGTCATAAAATGTGTAATGGGTAAGCAACGTCATTTTTGCGTACACATGTGTACACAACGTAAATATTGTGACGTTATCAGTTTTGGTTAAGTCTCTGTTTAGATATCAATGAAATGGCGTTCTCTAGACAACCTAGCTGAAAAATCATGACTGTGATATTTGTAAAAGAAATATTGAAAATTTTAGGACGATGTTTGAGCATATATCTAAATAAGTACTTAAAGGCAATTGTCTTGTTGGTGGGTCTCTTATTTGTTGGTTATGTACTTTTCTTTTATTTCTGAGTTTATCTCCTGTTTGACCAATATAAAATTCATTACATCTATTACAAACTAGTACATATAATACATTTTGAACAGTGCAGTCCATACTTTCTTTAACATGAAATATTTTACTTTTTAAACTGAAAGAAGACCCTTCAATTATCCAGATACATAAACTACATCTAGGGTCATTGTATTTTTGTACTGATGGAGAAGTTCTGTTTTCATTATATTCAGATTTAATAAGAGGTCTTTGTAAATTCGGAAGCTGTCTTTTACATTTTATTATTTTTGTGTCGTATATTATTCTTTTCATAGTATCATCATTTTATTAAAGCAATACAAATTCATGAAGTATTTATTTAAGCCTACAAAATAATAAATGTGAAAACATTATACCATATATTTCTACATATAATCCTACAACAGGGAGCGATTTGGGATATTAAAGAGTAACTTGGATATTTTTTCCACTCAGTCTTTTTATTATTTGAATGCGTTTTGACATCACATGTGAAAACTTTTTAGATGAAGCTTTATTCTTTGTTATATCTATCACAGTCGAAAACTTATAAATTTCACATTGTCATTATCACTAAGAGCTATGGCCGAATGGTTAAAGTCGCTGATTTCGAATTATTTTCTCCTCATTCATTCGGTTCGAAACATCGCTTGAGGTATAGACAGTTTTATGTGAAGAAGCCTCCACGTCGCTTGCGATAAGTCGTTGTTCTACCCAGATAGAATCCTGAAATAATTGGCTTAAAGGGCACAGAGGATCTTCCTCCCAAATTCGACAAATGACCCGTAATTGTTTCGGTGTGACGTTATGTTAAATTCAATTAAAAATACTTGAAACCCTGATCTCTTTCTGTGTTTACTGATCTTAATATTAAGCACTTGACACTTTTATCTTATCAATTTAGACACAAGAATCAGTTTTTTCTAATGCACCTTGATTTTGGTTCCAATATTTTCCGGGTTCTGTGTATATGTGAAATACGTTTCTTTCCTTACAGTTAATACATCGTACGCCTTAAAGATTGCTTACAATCGTTTTTACTTTCACCCTAATCATTTCTATTTGGAATATAAGAAAGATAATAAAAATCGAAACGTTTTTCATTGTAATAAAACAAAATTGAAAGCAAGACTGTTGCAGTATATTTGTTATTCCAGTATCGTCCGTTGTGCCAAGATATATACCTTCTGTATGTTTATGTTTATATTATTGTCATTGTTAGCTTTGCCATTTATACAAAAAAAATCAAAAAAAAAAAAATCACAAAGTGAGTTAAAACTACAGTTTATTCTCGTTTATTCCTTTATGACATTTCTTAAATTATTTGTACATGTATTTTTTATAATTGTTGTTTGTTTTGATACTCTTTCTTTGTGACAATCAATAAAAGTCCACTTTTCTATATGAATTGTCTTTTCTTCAACCATTTCTGTCTAGTGAAATCAATTTTCATTTGCTCCGACTTTATGATATTTTATTGACGATATGAGTCCATTCATATTTCCTGATTGACCATATTTGAACGTTTTATGTTAAACGAGAATGATTTTGATCTTATTATCTTAATTTAACGTAAGAAAGTGATTGGCGAACCGCATTGCACTGATGAAACTGGCGCGTTAATCCCACAATTCCCGAACATTGCATGATTTTGATAGCTAAGTGCACGAATAATATGTGATAATTGAGCTTGAACTTTTCAGAGTTTTGATTTTTTTCTGTAAGAAAACAAAGTCTATCAATTTTAGGCTCAACAGGGAGACCCGAGACCTACGGATCTTGGGGTCGTGAGTTTCATCCATGGGCGGAGGGGGGGGGGGGGGGGGGGGGGGGGTGAGGAGCGTATGTTCTCCGTGTCGACTTGATAGAAGACATTGTGTCTAACATCATTCGCCCTCCATCCCTGATTCATGTGGGGAAGTTGGCAGTTTCTTGCGGAGAACAGGTTTGTACTGGTACTGAATCCAGGAGCACTGGTTTGGTTAATTGCCCGCAGCTATACAAACAAACAATAAGCACAATAGTTTCTCCCGTCTGTAGCAAGCTGCAGCCATTTTCATGCCAGATGTTTTCTTGTTAGATGTTCAGCTTTAGAAACGAACCATTTATGATTATTTTAATCCCTAATACAGCATTCTTTGAGTAGATCTAAAAGATATGACCGACACGAAAGTAGGTATCTCATGTGTGTTTGTTATGTTCTGCCGTACTGTCCCGTACTGAAAATATTCTGAAAAAGTTGTCCCCCTTTGAAAATGAATGCCATTTGTAAAGAAATAAAAATAAACAATTGCTGAAAACTGTGTTCCACTTAATTATGTGAAATTTCAACACTCGCATGCAATTGCAAATGAATCAAAACTAAAATGTGTAACAGTCCTTTGAAAATGGTGAGTGTTTGAAGGCGTTTGACTGCCCGGAAGTGGGTCCCATTTAGGCGGTCTTTTTTTCGGAATTCAATGTTTATATTAGTATACTGACACTTGTTTTGTTGTTTTTGTCATGATAGCGTGTATATTACTTATATTACTCTACAAAACAAGTGTCAGTATACTAATACAAGCATTGAATTCTGAAAAAAGAACTGTTTAAACAGGCCCCACTTCCAGACAGTCAAGCGCTTTTAAAAACTCACCATTTTCAAGGAACTGTTACACATGTTTGTTTTGATGCATTTGTAATAGCGTGCGAGTGTTGAAATTTCACATAACTAGGTGGAACACAGTTTTCAGCAATTGTTTATTTTTATTTCTTTACAAATGGCATTCATTTTCAAAGGGGGACAACTTTTTCAGAATATTTTCACATAACTAGGTGGAACACAGTTTTCGGCGATTGTTTATTTTTATTTCTTTACAAATGGCATTCATTTTCAAAGGGGGACAACTTTTTCAGAATATTTTCAGTACGGGAGAGTACGGCAGAACATGTAATGGTCAGGTAAAATATTGGTAACGATGTTGTTCGTTTATAAAATATCTCTGTGTTTTGGTGATATACTCCTAAACCTTAATGTCATGTCGTGTATGCTATTTATATTATTTACTGGGTTTCCTACACTCGTTTACTTTCGCTTATGTCGTGTTGGGCGACAAGAATGGATATGCTTTTAAAATATGTTTTCAACGCGACAAAATTCGTTTTAGGTGTACTCATTTTTATCAATACAGTCAATTTGACAAAAGAAAATATTATTACCTCACGGAATTCTCAATATGTGTTTAAAGTTGGACAAGAAAATAAATTTATGTTATTCAGGAGATTATTAGATCATGACTTTATACTGCGTCATCAGGTAAATCTTATGTTTGTAGGATATTATCTTTATATGAATTATATTAAACAAAACAATATTGATAACAAGAACAAGTATCAGATAGGGGACATAAAGTAACGATTAATTTGAATCAACTTAAAGTTTTCAACATGTAAGAGATTTAGTATCGCAAACTGTGTGTTTTGTCATTATGTTATTTGGGAGGACATATTGTAACAGTATCTGCACACCTCCGTTTATAAATAATACCTTCGTCACTGTAATAAACTCGTACTTGATATAGTGTATTTATAATTGTACTTCTTTCAGATTACACCTTCAACTTACATTTTTGAGTACGTCGGTTCACGAAAACGCCACACAATATCTGATGTGAAAAAACTTTAGCGCACTAAGGTATAATTTTTCGTGATGATGAATAACGATTTCTTAATTACTAACATGAATCGCATCACTGGCAGCTTATTAACATTGCATACAATAACCAATTATGTTGAAAGAATAGCGCCTGCTTTGTTTGTTTTAACATACGTTGTTTGAGTCCTACATGTATATAACATATGCAGAATATAGACATCTACGTCATATCCAATGTTTCTGTTATTTATCCAACGGTTGTAATCTTTTATGTACACTGTCTTGAAAACTTGAAACATGATAGGGTCACTGGTTTAAGTCCCTAATTGTGCTTTTGCCACTGTCCGTTTAAAGTGTTGTTCCTTTATGTCCCTTTATTTGTCTGTTCGTCCTCGTTCTTTAAATGATCTACGATGTCTTTGTATTTTGTTTATATATAACTCATGTTCATACCCATACATATGCTGATACAGAGTGTAGGAAACTGTACTTTTGGAACGTGTATTTTTCTATTTGATATATATCCTGGATTGTTTTAAAAGATATTTTATTGACAGTAATGCCTGATAGCATGCATTTCCACTGCCGTCCATAATAGGCTCAATCAAACCTAGCCTGCAACAGCTTCAGTTTTTTTTTTTCGTGTTAGACGACCTTTGTATCATTTTGTTGTCAATCAAGTTCCAAGTTTATTTACCACTAACTTGCAATATTCTTCCCTTTAACAGTTAACTATATAGTTTAAACAGAAAAGTTGCAAATATAAGCAATTAAGCATCATAATAGTGACCATACATTGTTTACTAATAGCAAATTAGGAAAGGGTATCAGTATGGAACATTATTTAGTCCCTCAAGTGTTTAACTATTTTGAATAACACTATTAGTTGCTATCATGGATGATAATTTTTAATAAAATTGGTCCAAAATATCAATTACGTCATTGATTAAGAGCAGTATATGGTTTGACATGTGCAAAATTGTCCAGTCCACTTACAGCAACAGTTTATACTTTAATTTTTACTTCACTACTACTCCTTGTGTCTCATGATTGTTATAAGCATTGCATATTTCGATGAATAACGACAAACATACGCTCTTGTCTAATACATGCTCAGATTAACACTATGGTCAAGTAGTGAAATTGCACGCGCAATCTACGTTTGATTAATTAAAAACGTCGTAAATCGAAAAATCTTTCAACATTGGACACTGAACATTAAAGCATAGCTAAAACTGTTTGTTTTCAAAGCTAAAGATCAGAATTAGCTCGACAGCATCATATAATATGAAATTATAAATTAAAATCAGGAACTGTATTTTTAATGGAAGGCGTATTACAATTTAACGTGGCAGCGTCTTCTTTCCGTTCTATTTACATGTTAAAAACCGATATGCTGAAATTTTTTATATTCTGTTTTTTATTCCTGATATTCATGGATAGCAAAGCACTTTTTGTATCAAGTTACTTTAAAGTGCATATATAAGGAAATAATGTATAAACGGACACAAAACAGCATACAATTCTTATGATAATCGTTTGATTTTTAAGATAATTGCAGTTGAAAAAGTAAGAGTCTATGAGGATACGCTTAAACCGGAAGCAACAATGAAAGTAAAAAATACACACAACTTCGCTAGAGACAGGAACAACTCTGTAAGTTTTGTTTAAAAATAGGAATATATAAGTTGCCACTGTTTTACATAAAACAGCTAAAAAGAAAACAACAAACAATGATAAAACAGTCAAAAATAAATCAGTAAACACCCCTGCAAATACCTAAAACATTAAAGAAAACGTTGGCAATTTAAGTTTAATGCCTCATAAATGGCATCAAACCATTTCTATAGCTTTTTATTTTTGTGTTGTTTAATGCCATTCAGACACAACTGTAGATCAAAAGTTGAAATAGTATCTTTCCACATTTTTACGGTCAGTGAAGACCTTCGGTTCCTCCCGTTTTACATTAATTTTGGGAAGGATAGATAATAACTGTTGGTGTTTGGTTGCGTTTTAATAATTAATTTTGAAATTTATTCGTTTTTTTTCTAGCACAATTTGGAAAATGGAAATTACTATGGAATGGGCATTCCAAAAGCATGGTCACGTGGCTACAATGGAGAAGGAGTCACTATTGCCGTAACAGATGTTGGAGTTAATACAGATCTTCTCGATTTAAAGGACAATATTGTAAGTTATGTATATACTGTAACCACACATAATTTGTCAAATATTCTTTTTTTTTTTTTTTTTTTTTTTGTTGATAATTTGCCTTCCTTAAACAATGTGATTCTATATAGCTTTATTCTACAAAAAAATATAGAGAAAAGTGGAAACTTCACAGTTCGCTCAGCAGAACAAAAACGAAAATGTTGCAGGCTCGGTTTGATTGAGCCTGTTCATGGACGGTAGTGGAAATGCATGCTACCGTCCACGCCCTCTAGCCCCGGGTTGAGCAGAACTGAATATTTACACATGCTAAAAGTACAAAAAGCAATTTAGAGACATCCACAGATGTATTCAAACGGCAGTGAACATGGAATAAACACTTTAAAACACGTTTAAATGTTATGTACATGTAATATCTCCTTTCTGGTTATAGAACACTGAGTTAAGTTATAACTTCGTAAAAGGAACGACAGATGTTACTCCGGAATTCTTCCACAATCTTCAGGAAAAAAACATCACCCAGCTCTTACTGAGTAAGCAGACTATTTATCTTATTTTGAACGAAAAGCTTTTTGTTTATATCGACAATATTATCTTACTAAATAATTGTTATTGTTAGTGCCTATATAACTGAAAAAATGCACACTATAGCTTCTTGAAATCACATAGAAAAAATCTGGAAGCATGTGTAATTAAGCTATTTTTGAAGAGGAGAATATTCTAATCTTCCATCTAAATATTTCGACATCAAGAAGCCACATGTTTGAAAAATAATTATTTGGCATATTTATTTAACTTCAAAGGTATTGGTTATTCTCATATCACGGTTATTTTTGCAAAGAGAAATGCAGACTTGTTTCCCCTTACATTTGCGCTTCCCCGTTTTTTGTTGTTTTTTTGGCATCCCCTCTTACCCGTTCTTTTTGGCATCATCTCCCCCTTTATTATGAGTTAGTTTCCGTGCCCCCACCCACCTCTTTATTTTGGCTGCCGAATCTGGAATACTAAGGCGGTACACTATTGTTTTTTCCTGCTTATAGGTGTGCGTTTTTGTGCGTGTGTGCCTAAAACGGTGCCATGCCTACAGTGTTCTTGTATCTTATTTGTCTATTTTTCTGTTAGTTAGTTGGGTGTGGTTGTGTGGTTGTCTTTGGTGCATGAATGTCTGCGCTATTGTTGTTTACGTTGTAGTGTATCTGTGATTAAGGAACGTAGCATTCCCTTTGTGTATTCATCCTTGTTCTACTTTTCCAGTCAACCTTTACCCCTTTCCTCCTTTCTACTCCTTGCCACCTCCTCTCCCTCTACCTATGTTTGGCATAAATTTATGATTATGTACTTGTTAGATTTTTGAAGCAACCCGTCTGTAATATTTTTCCGTTACAACTTCTTTTTGTTGTGGGCCTGCTTTGCAAACGCATGGCTCTGAGGCTGTGTGTTTAGTGCTCTGTGCTTCCGAGAGATCTACCCTGACCTATTATCGTTTCTAATATTTTGCAGCGGTATATAGTTCGGTGACCGTCAATACCCCTGGAAACCAGGTGTTTCTGTAAATTAAGCTGTCTTGATTTTCTATCAAATCAAACCAAATTATGAAAAAATCTTTGTGGTTGCCATAGCAATCATAATTATGTAAATATCTTCATTATTGTACCTACTTAGGTGAAAAATGATGACCATATTTTAAAGTTTGACTCTAATTTGCACAGTAGTTTAAGAGAAGATGTTTTAAGCAACTGCATATGTACAAATGGATGGATAGATAACAGAACAATACCATTCGCCTTATCTTTGACCAAGGCGAGCTAAAATGAATGCATCTTTACATTTCGGTCATGGGAACAGAGTTGCAAGTATCGTTGCAGCTAAAAAAGGAAACGGCTTATGTAGTTCTGGCATATCGTATAAATCAAAAGTTGTAGGTAATGACGTATTAAATATTCACGTTACGAACACGCAGACTAATGAAAGTGTACAAAATTTTTGAGTGTCATTCTTTCAGTTTCCGACTAATAGTTGGTTGGTGTTTAATATTGTTTTATATGAATACATGTCATAGTGATAAATATTATACATGGAGGAAACAAAAACAATTAACAGTTGTCAAAAATGCAATCGTTATGAGCAGAAAGTAGAATCAAGCATCTATGCTATATTGATTTTTTTCATCTCGAAGCAAGATCATAGTTAAAATACCAATATAAGTTTAAACTTGATCTAGCATGAAACGAATAGAAAGTATGATTTATGAAGTATCTTTTAATGTGGATTGACGTTTATGTTTCTGAACCGTTTTAATAGATTGAAGCCTGAAAATAATATATGCCTTTGTATTGAAACTAGTGTGTGTGTGTGTGTGAATATAGCTTTACTTTAAAGGCAGTCCAGAAGTCATTCTCAAATCTTCTTTTACGTCAAATGAGGAATAAGTTTCATTGCTTTCAGTACCCATTTTTGCAGTGTTAAAGATTTATCAGGTGAAATTGTTCAACGACCAAATCCCAATATTAGAGCCAAGTCATTGGACGGCGTCAGATATAATATCGCGGGCACTTGTACATGCGTCCACAGACACTTGGGGCTCGGACCTCCACACACCCCATTCTCCTCCGCCCCTGGTTAAGTTTAGCCAATATATTTTAGCATGTATTGAGCATAGATGACGATCATCAAGTTTAGCCAATATATTTTAACATGTATTGAGCATAGACGACGATCATAAAACGCATTTTGTAACAATTCAGCGTGTTTTTAAAAAATGCATTTTTACCATCAATGCTCTCAAAATTACAAGATATGAAACATCGCACGACCACTAGGGAAACAATAGCCAGTTAAACGTTTAAATGAACCCCTACCAATGAATCACTGGTATCAATCGTCAGATCTGTTACCATTCTGTCAAATGACACCGGTCCCGACAACTGTCATTTGTATTCCAACGAGAAATCAAGAAATGAGTTAAATCAATCTATCTAAATTCTATGGAACACTTCCTTGCGAATAGATCCCTGCTTTGAACTGCGCATATCGTTGCCGGGTACCAAAATTGATACCGTTTCGACTGCATTATACCGGATTATCGCTTCAGCACGTGTTACACGAGGTTTGTTTACATAAAGAAATGATGATCTGGTTTAACATAGCCGTAAGAGTAACAATTTTGGTTCCCGGTTTATGACTGCGCTACACAAAGCGAGGGTCCAGCGCAAGCAAGTGTTCCCATTGTTCGTGCGATGTTTCATATCTTGTAGTATTGAGAGCATTGATGGTAAAAATATATTTTTTAAAAACACGCTGAAATGTTACAAAATGCGTTTTATGATCGTCATATATGCTTAATACATGGTGAAATGCTAAAATATATTGGCTAAACTTAACCAGGGGCGGAGGAGAATGGGGTGTGTGGAGGTCCGAGCCCCAAGTGTCTGTGCATGCGTCAGATGATATAGATATATATGCAAATGCCTGGGCTCCTACTAAACCCTTCGACAAACTAGATCTAGCTACTAGAGATGCAATTGTAGACAGTGCGGAGAATGTTAGTCATTTGTTTGTATGATATGGGTTATACTAATTTTAGAGTTGTTACAGACAGCAGTAAACTTTTTATTCCGTGCGTATACTAATTTTTTCGCAACGTACTCTCATGAATCAGAAGTAGAGGATCCTATTGATATCTAATAAATATACTAATTTTTCTTCTCGACTTTTCTCTACGTCATGAGTATCCGGTAGGTCAGACACACAACTATGTACTTCACTGATTTCTAATTCTGGCTACCTGATTAAATTAAGGTCTTACAAATGATGACCGGAAATATGAAAGTGGTAGCTCAGAATTACACAATGAACCGTCAATAGATTTTGTTGTAAATACTAAAAGTTTGAATATTAACACAGTCTTTTTAGAAGTTTTGTTTAGTATAGTTTACCTCATCGAATCAAAGCATTAAAAAGAAATGCAAAAAATTAACAAGTTTTTTTTTCAGGGCCGGCATGGTTTGGGTACTATACATGTGGTACCCTCAGGCCCACCTGGAAATGGACTAGCGAACAGTATCCACACTATTACTGTTAACAGTATGGGAAGACATGGAACAATTTCCACGTACTCTTATGATATAGATGCAAGTGTTCTCACGTCTGGATTAGGAGATGGGCAAAATTTAACGGCATATTCTATGGTAATATTTTTCTGTCAAATTGACATATCCTTAAAAACAAAAAAAAATATTGTTACTCTATACGTTTCTATGGTAAAGTGCATCTACGACGGCAGACTAAAGACTAACTGATTGTTGTAGATAATTAATAGAGCAGTCATTTCTCACAATGTTATTCATTAAATGGTTCTGAAATATATGAGAAAGAAGGAATTTATTTTTACGTACCCTTTATGAGTTCCGCTTTGCGACGGAAAACTTCTTAAAATATGTTTCAAATGTTTTTGTAAGTGAGATGCTGCCTCCTGTAGTATGGAGTATATTGAGAATTAAACAACACTAAACCATACTGGATCTGTTGGAATGTTTGCTCCATGTAGCTTCCAAAGTCATACAATTAAAGTACTGTAAGCATATTGAACATCCACAATTTCAACTAAATTTTCTAATGTTCTTTATTTTCATGAAATAAAGAGGCCTAGTTAAAATAAGCGATTCAAAATTAATAGCGGGCCTATTCATGTTACCAGTATTTTGATAGGTTCGGAATAAGGTAATCTTATATAGAGAACTTGCAAGGCCATAACGTATGTTTGAATTTTGACATATAACTACTAAACCGTTTAACAATTTAAAGGCCAAGTTGTGTGAACTTAGATATCCAGACAATTATTTTGCTTATTTTGCATAATTCATGTATGTATATTGTGAACTAACGCAGTGGCCTGTTCTTTTAACACAGATGATCACCCAGTGTCGAAATTCTGGCTTTAGATTAGGCCATGTTCTCATTTCTTTGAATGTTTTAGGTCTATGTCCATCTGATCGTGCACCGTCTGTTGTCATCATCATTTGGTTTGTTAACACTGTAGAGTTCAAAAGTTTTGCTCATTCTTAATGACACTTGATCAGACTGTCTTCTTCAATGAAGTATCAATATATGAATCAATACTGTATCATTTGGCGTCAAAAATGAGGCCACTAGGTTACATTGTAAATAATATAGCCTTGGTCACATTTTATGCCCCCCGAAGGTGGACATAATAAATCGCAATGTCCGTCCGTGTGTCAGTGCATGCGTGCGTCCCTATGTCCGTGTAAATTGTTGTCCGGGCTGTAACTTTACCATCCATAAAGGGACTTTGAAATAACTTGGCATAAATGTTCACCGTAATAAGACGGCGTGTCATGCGCAAGACCCAGACCCCTAGGTCAAAGGTCAATGTCACACTTAGAAGTCAAATGTTAACAGGGTCTGTTTGGTGTCCAGTTCATAACTCTGCCATTCGTCAAGGGATTTTAAAATTACTTGACATAAATTTTCCCCATAATGAGACGGCGTGCCGTGCGCATGATCCAGAGCCCTAGCTGTCAAAGTCACACTTAGAGGTTAAAGGTTAACATGGTATGTTTCTTGTCCAGTCCATAATTCTGCCATCGGCGAAGATATTTTAAAATTACTTGGCATAAATGTTTCCTATATTGAGATGATGTATCATGCGCAAGACCCTGACCCCTAGCTTTAAGGTCAAGGTCACACTTAGAAATCAAAGGTAAACAGGGTCTGTATCCTGTCCGGTCAATAACTCAGCCATTCTTTTAGGGATTTTAAAATTACTTGGCACAAACGTTCCCTGTAATGGGTTGATGTGTCATGCGCAAGACCTTGAGACCTAGCTCCAAGGTCATTGTAACCTTTGGAGAACATTTTTATTGTTTTTGTCTATTCACAAATTGATTCATACCTAAACTATTCTTGCATCCCTGGGCACGCTTCGGGGGCATTTGTCACTAACAGTGACAGCTCTTGTTGATATGTAAAATGGTCAAGATGTGTTTTTATGAAATCTAAAACCGGAAGTTTGAAACTGGGTCTTCGATATTAGAAAACCAGGCCACTTCATCAGTTATCAGAAAACATGTGTCCGAAATTGCATTAAAAATCTTTGAGAAGATCCCTCATTTTGTTGCTAATCCACTGTCCATCCCCACATCAGTTTACGCGTGTACATCTTTATTACCCACACCTACTATTCTCAGCATAAGTCGAGGGTTCAACGCAATAAGGGCGTATCTACATATGATTATTATATGTAGATACGCCCTTATTGCGTTGAACCCTCGAAGTAGCTTATATACATATCATTTAACGAACAGAACTGCAGTCAAATATATGGCGTAAGGTTTTATTTTAACACATCTAATTTCTCTAATGTAGGGATAGCGCATGTTTTTCGTGTTGTAACATCTGCAGAATCCCGAGGGATTGGTCGGTGCCCGAGCCCGGTAGGGCAACAACTCCCGAGGGATTCTGAAGATGTTATAACACGAAAAGAACATGCGCTAACACCATTCTAGCATAACACGCGTAAAAACCAAATAAATGAATATAGTGTTCTTCAACGTCATTAAATTTCCATGAAATGCGCGGGAATGTCTACGTTGTTTTTTTTTCACGTTCACGTCATTACCATTTGAATTTTCCGTTTTGGGGCCGTAATACGTTTACGCTTTCCACGAAACATGCAAATACAAAAAGGTGTTTTAACAGCACGTGAGCGCGAGAATCTCACTGTTCTCTCTTGTTAAAACACCCCCATAAAGTGACAATAACGACAGTTTTATGCTAGAATATAGGGATAATACACGTTTTTCGTGTATTAACGTCTACAGAAGACCGCGGGAATGTTTGTGACCGAGACCGAAAGTCGAGGTCACAAACATATCCCAAGGGCTTCTGCCGACGTCAATACACAAGAGAAACGTGTAGTGCCGCTATTCTTGCATAAAAATCATGACACGACGACTAAATGTATTGTTTTCATATTATTGTAATGACTTAACGATTCCAGTACATTTTTACTTACCATTCTGTTGTTTTTGGAAACGGTAAACGTGTTCTAAATATTCATAACCGGGGCCCACATATCAACAATTCTACCAAAAGCATCAAAAGGTTTTTGAGCATTTTTTTTATTTCTCGTTGTTACAAATATGACATTACCCATAGTTTTGCATATTACTTAAAAAATTGATAAACAGGAACACAACTTTAAGAATAATAACTTTACATACGAATTATTTTGAGTATGAACACATTTAGAGTACAGATGAGTACGAAGGTAGTGATGAGCTTTCAAGGTTTATTATATGAATTCTGCGAAAAATCAGGTAAAAACATACCGACTGAAACTTAGTATGATTTTAAAAACGAATAATGGCAAAAGTTACGCGCGATACTTATTCATTCACGTTTATTTTACAACAACTGAACCGACGCTTTGTAAAGGGAGTAAACTCTAAGGGAAGCGAGTGCGTATATTGTTGTGGGCAGGACGTGTGGGGTAAGAAACTGATACAGCAAAACACACTACGGATTACATTTATCTTAAATGCTACACGAAAGGTTATTATGGAAGACACAAGACTCAGATGCCAAATATCAGTCTGCGCAGAAATACATATTTACATCCCTGGCAAAGCATTTCAAAAATAAAAATCATGTATTAACAGCATGTAAATTACCTTGTTTGCCAACGATTTTTCTCCCGTTAATACATGGGCGGATCTAGTGAAAAAAAGGTAGCTTTTTATGCAAAAATGTAGGGAAAACGCATGTCTTTTCGAGTTATAACATCTGCAGTATACCGAGGAATAGGTTGGTACCCGAGCCTGGTAGGACGAGGGTACCAACGATTCTCGAGGGATTCTGAAGATGTTAAAGCACGAAATGAACATGTGCTAACGCTACTCTAGCATAAAATGCGTAAAAACCAAGGCAATGAACATATTGTCCCTCAACGTCATTAAATTTCCATGAAATGCGCGATAAAGTAGGGCGTTTTTTTCACGTTGACGTCATTTCCTTTTGAATTATCCTTTTTGGGACTGTAATACGTTTACGCTTTGCAAAGGAACGCGCATATATAAAAAGGTGTTATAACAGCACGTGAGCGCTAGAATCTCTTTGTAAACACATGTTTTCTTTCGTGTTAAAACACCCCTGAAAATGAAAATAACAGCAGTTTTATGCTAGAATTTCTATCTGTACGAGTAGGCAGACAGCTTACTGCGATCAAAAGAAGTGGTCATTTTTTCTCCTGATTATTTTTACTTTTAGTCAGCTTTTCAACCATTTAGTTATCCTTTAAGTGTGTACCTATATTTTAACACAGGTGACAACAACACTGAAGAATAAATGCATTACTGGTTTCAAAGGTGTGTCAGCCGCGACAACTCAAATATCAGCAATAATTGGACTTGCCATTCAGGCAAAGTAAGTCTTAATCTATGAAAAGTAGATTTAGTCTTTAAGTAAATGGGTACAAATAGCAGTTTGTAAACTAAGTTATGCTATCAATTTCATCAAAAGTAGATGATAAGTTATCATATGGCATGATTTTTGAATAGGTAATACTTAAATGTTAACTAGATATGTACATAGATATGTACATTACTCACAAAAGGAGAGACTCTTAGAGGTCAGTATGTAGTTTTATTGACGGGCATTCCAATCATGATAATAATGCATGACTGGTCCAAAATACTGTCCTCAAGATAAGTCTATTACTGTTCTTATATATATTTACGATTTAATTTGAAAATGAATCAGTTTGGGTTAATTGTAATTTCAACATCATTATCGTTATTATGCCAGTAAGGCGTTTTATCCATAAAAAAACGTAAACTTGCTTGAAAACGTATCATTATTCTTGTACGTTTTCGCCACAATATCTTAAAACACTTTCGGATAGACCGATAAAATATAAAACTGTAAAATTGTGAATTCTAGTTTTACAGATGCTTATCAGACCTTTAAAAAAAAGGGGTTTTCGAAATTGTTGCAGTCATAAACGCACCGAAAGCAATGCACACGTTTTTGTTATTTGTTGTGTACAATTGACATTGAGGTTTCATAGTTTCCAGCATTTCTAGGTTAAGTGTAAACTGGTGTTACTATCCTTAAATTATTACCTTGCTTGAACTGTTTCTAGACGGATTTTCACGTCACAACAAAGAACATTGAATAAAATTCTAGTCTATATTTATTTCAACCAAAAGGTAGATCAGATCGTATTTCAATGTTTAATTATATGCAATGATTTCAGCCCAAATATTTCGTTTCGTGATGTGCAACATCTTATCGTGCAAGCATCAGAGTACAAAAGCCTCGAAGAGTCGATTTCATTCACACCCAACGGAGCTGGCAGACACTGTAGGTTTTATTACGCGTTTTAATTTAGTATATGTTTCTAAATGCTTTGTGTTCTGGGACTAAGAGTGATGGATTGTGTTTCATAAACTGTTTAAATCTCTCCAGTTGTGTTCTGCCAATCATCGTTCAAAGGCAATGCACCTTTTAGTTCACATATTATTTTGTCCATCTTCGCTGTAAAGAGGTTTTACTTTATGTATTTTATGCATTATGAATTCTACATCAGCGAGGTTTTGAGCCCAAAGCGGTTAGGGGCAAGTCATTCGAAGCCTTTGACCTTAACCAATTGATAAACAAATTATATATGTATAAATGAACAGTTATGTACAGGTCAATAGTTATTTTTGTGTGTTTTTTTGGTATAACACTCGTCATGAAGATGTATTTCACAAAGATGTTTATCTGTAAGTTTCGATTTCACAGTTCACAAGATGTTCGGATTTGGACTTCTGAACGCAGACAGAATCGTTATGTTAGCTGAAAGACACAGTCCGGTTCCTGAGCTTTTTTCCAAGACACTCGATTCTTTCAGAAAAAGGTAGAAACTTTATTGATCATTCAAGAGGAAAATATGTATATACTTCCTCACAGAACATTTAATTATCCTACTGTCCTAACTCAGAAAAGCTGTTAATTTTCCCTTTTTGAGCATCGTTCATATATTGTTAATAATTTAAACAGCAACCTGTTAAAGGCAGTTATTTTAAGACAAAATTTAAGAGTATGATTTTCATGTAAGGCACGATATTCTTTATTGGATTAGAGTGGAGATTATTATATTTCAGATCATCTGAAACTCAGACTTATGATGTGTGTTATACTTGTGATATGTTTAGCAGGCACAATTGCTTGGCGAGTATAGAGCATGTTGTTTTGGAAATGAATAAAGGAGGTGTTCCAGAGCATACATATATCGCCTTAAAGTCACCGCAAGGAACGACATCAGTTTTGCTGGACTTGAAACATAACCAGGTATTTTATTTTCTTATAACTCATTAGGAATGCAGGGATTTATATAACAATAGTAACAATAGACTTCAGTTCGTCCGCCCGTTTTTAGAAAAATAAGAAAATGAATATTGATTATTGGTCTAACTTTTCATAGATACTACTGTAAAAGCAGAATTTTCGTGATGGTTTAATTTTCGGTATATTTGCGAAGCCCTCCATCTCGAAAAAATCAATCCTCGCGTAAATATTCAGTATGACTGAAATTCAAGTATGATACAATTTTTTCAATTTTGCCAACATACTAAAAATTTCAAATTCGCAAAATTTTGACACAGCGAAAATATATGCTTTTACAGTAACTGAAGGATTTTTGGTAGAAATTATTAACTGCGACATTTAGTTGCACGAAAGGGATCCGACAGGTTTTTTTTCCAGCTTTTTGTATCAGAATTATAACTTTTTTCCCAAAATATTAATTATTTGTATTCCTGTTGGCTCAGCACTTTATATAGCTATTCTAGTTTCTGGTTCAGATTCTTAGAAATCGAGATACCGAGTTTTAACACTGTCTTTAAAATGGGTTCATAGATACAGGGTCTCTCTGACTAACTCCTTACTCACTGTATTAAAGATTCTTTCAGACTTGCACATTTGATCAATATTAATGGATATAAGTTTTACCTAAAATGCATGTTTTTTATTAGACCACTTTTCTTCATTACTGGCCCTTTAAATAAACATAATACCCTAACCTTGGGGAATAGTTTATGGAGTTCGTCCAACTTAATTCACGTCAATAAAGATGATTTAAACTGATGTAAAGAATGAACATTTGTTTTTGTTCAGAACTTTTTGCCATTTGTTCGGGTATTGTACGATGAGCCACGGTAAAGCAGAAATATGCCACATGAAGGCCTTGGTTGTTTTTATTCAGATGTGTCTAATAATTATTTTGATGACAATCGTGCTGATAATGCATTCATCCGTGTAGGAATGAACCGCATGCCATGCGGAACTTTGACGTCACAATTAATGGCATAATACTTACAGGTTCACGTATCGGAGTTGTAGTGTATCACATAGAGAACATTGTTTGATACCTTCTTTGTTGAACTGAAAAACATGCTAGAACTGTGTTTTGAAGTCTGTTAAAATATTTCTGTTTTGGTGCAGGGTCCGAGCGTAAGGAAATTGAAACTGACATCTGTACACTTCTGGGATGAGATAGCGTTTGGTACCTGGCGACTGTATGTCACAAATAATCATTCATGTAAGTACACACTTTATGTTTGAATATAGAACAGAGAAGCTGCTTTATCTGAAGTTTTGGCACAAGATATGATACTTCCAGATAGGTAGATAACAAGAGCTGTCACAGGAGACAGCGCGCTCGACTATTTCGATGCTGGATAGTGAAACTGGGCACATCTGAGGAAACTAGAGCTCTCACTGGAGTGTTTAATGACTCCAATTGTGGATGAAGATATTGCACAATAGCCTGAGCCTGTGTCAAAAATATCAACGTAAAGTAATAAGAGAAGTAGAGATAAAATGTATCAAAACACTATATAAGTATATCCTAAGCAAAAAGGGGCATAATTCATTAAATATTGGTGCCAGAGTTATGCACCTTGTGTCATATGGTGTGGGTGATGATGTTGAGCAACTATTTTAAGTTTGAATCAAATTGCATCAAAACTTTTATCTAAAATTCTAAGTAAAAAGGGGGAATAATTAATGAAAAATTGGTGCCAGAGTTATGCACCTTGTGTCATATGGTGTGGGTGATGATGTTGAACAACTATTTTAAGTTTGAATCAAATCCATTCAGTAATAACAGAGACAGAGTGAAAGTGCATCAAAACTTTAACCTAATATTCTAAGTAAAAAAGGGGAATAATTAATGAAAAATTGGTGCCAGAGTTATGCACCTTGCGTCATATGGTGTGGGTGATGATGTTGAACAACTATTTTAAGTTTGAATCAAATCCATTCAGTAATAGCAGAGACAGAGCGAAAGTGCATCAAAACTTTAACCTAAAATTCTAAGTAAAAAGGGGAAATAATTCATGAAAAATTGGTCCCAGAGTTATGCACCTTGTGTCATATAATAAGGGTAATGATGCTGAACAATTGTTCAAGTTTGAATCAGATCCATTCAATAACTGAGATAGAGTGAAAGTGCATAAAACTTGAACCTGAAATTCTAAGTAAAAAGGTGAATAATTCATGAAAAATTGTGCCAGAGTTATGCATCTTGTGTCATATGATGTGGGTGATGATGCTGAACAAATATTTTAAGTTTGAATCAAATCCATTCAGTAATTACAGAGGTAGAGTGAAAGTGCACCAAAACTTTAACCCGAAATTCTAAGTCAAAAGGGGGAATAATTCATGAAAAAATTGTGCCAGAGTTATGCACCTTGTGTCATATGATGTGGATGATGATGTTGAACAACTATTTTAAGCTTGAATCAAATCCATTCAGTAATAACAGAGATAGAGTGAAAGTGCATCAAAACTTTAACCTGAAAACCTAAGTGAAAAGGGGGGATAATTCATGGAATATTGGTGCCAGAGTTATGGCCCTTATGTCAGATGATGTGGATGATGATGAGGAATAAGTATTTCAAGTTTGAAACAAATCCATCAAGTAATTACAGAGATAAGTTGTAAAGAGAGAAAGTGTAAAAAAAATTTAACCAAGGTGGGGACGCGGAAAGACGCCGACGCCGACGCCGACGCTGGGGCGAGTAGGATAGCTCTCCTTATACTTCATATAGTCGAGCTAAAAACTATCAAAATTCATGCATTTAAAAGGGTGTCCTTGCATCCCGTTCATGTTAAGATTATTTTACAGTTCGTTTCTTATACACCGGCAAACATCATTTATTCTGATATTTCTGTCACGAAAAGCTTGTATTTGAACATATTCATAATTAATAATTTAAACATCGTGATGCCTTAAATTTTCTTGACATTAAGTACTTCTAATTTAGAATTTAAATTTCTGTTGAAATCCCATATTAAGTTTCAGTACTACCATTCTTACCAGGGTAAATTCTACAATTCTCGCCAGCGCTTTTCGGCAAATTTTATTTCATTAGTTGCATTGTTAATGATTATAATAGAGCTTTGTACGGAATCCTGTTCGTGCCACTTCAATTCTCGCCTCACCAACACGATAATTATCGCATTGTCGCCTTGTCCAAAAACAAAAACATATATATATATATGCGAGATTAAATAGTCACGTGGTCATGTAATAGTAAGACATGGACTTTTAGCTCTCTCAAATGATTTGATGACATTTAGGAACGGGAATGCATAATTTTTTGTTCTGGATGGATTATTATAAGTGTTTGCTTCCATGTCTGATAACCAAAACTTGTCAAAATCCCAACGTAAAAAAAAACAGAAACGTGCTGAAAAATGGAAGGCTAGCGGGTCACCAGAATTGGGAAATGGTGTCCATTACACACCTGTACTTAGCTCGGGGGCATTAGGCGTGACGAATGCGCAGGATTATGTACAAACTGTTTTGATGAGTAGCAATACACCTGTGATGAATTTGAATAGTCAATACCCGTTCGGAATGCAAACATCTCTATTGGGGCCTGGTATGTTTCCCACGACACTACAACCTATTCATATGTGGGCAACCACTATAATAGAGGATTTGAAACAATTAAAACTGTACTCCCGAAAACAGATCAGATTGATCAGTCTGTGAAAACTATTACTTTGAAAATTTCGGAAATGGAAACTAAACTTACAAAGTTAGAAATTAAAACACTGAACGTGGAAAAATCGATTACATTTGTGAGTGATGAGTTCGAGCTCCAGAAATTGGATATCAAACGATATAAAGAGGAATTAGGAAGGCGCAAAAACAGTTTGATGATATGAAACAGTCGCTTAAGGGCTATCAACAGCGGGATGAAATGCAAAATGATGAACTCTTAGAGTTAGAAAATAGAACTATAAAGGACAACCTTATTTTCTATTGGTTAAAGGAACCGACACCGCCAAAACATGGGGAAACCCCGGAAGTTGATGACTGTGAGAAATTGTTTATGGATCTACTTAAGGATACCTTGAAAATAGATCGAACGGATATTGAATTCAACAGAATTCACCGACTTGGCAGTAATCGTGCTAAAAAACCACGCCCGATTGTCATAAACTTTCAACGGTCGGCGGACCGAGAGGAAATCCGAGTGAAATCCTATGATGAGGACGTTAAGAAGTTACTCAAAGAAAGGGCATCGGGGTCCAAAGGCCGCAAGAATATCTTGATGCGAGACAAGCACTTACAGAGTCTGCGAAGGAAGAAGAGAAATTTGGAAAGAGCACCCGTAATGTTGGAAATAAACTGTATGTTGACGATAAGTTGACTAAGAAATTTGTTGATGGGAAAGTTTTCATTTATGATTAGAGATTAATAGCATCTTTTTAGCTCATCATTTACATCATTTTACGTAAATACTTTCTCCGTAGAACATTATCACTTTGTAAGCTGTGAATACGTAAATACTTTCTCTGTAAAACATTATCATTTAGTAAGCTGTGAGTCATATGTTCTTACATTACATGATTGTTGTCATTGTATTGGCTATAAGTGAGTATTTGTCATTTTATGCCAAATGAAGTATATGTTATGTTATGTTATGTTAATAATCCTCGCGAGCTTTTTGAGACGATAATTATCGTCTTAATTTTCGCAAGCCTTTCTTAATGCTCGTATCGGGAAATTGAATTTCCGCCTAAATAATGATACATAGTTGCGAGAATTAATAAAACCGCGCATTGTTGCACTATCGCTTGGGATAAAATTTCTGGATATCCTTTCCGGGTGTTATGTATCAGTACACCGAAACAGATTTCTAATGACAGTCCCTGTCCTTTTTAACGGTGTAACAGAAATTTTCATCCACAGTGCTATAGTAAGAAATAATCCCTAACACCGGGCGACAATGCGAGGTTTTACTAATTCTCTCAACTATGTATCATTATTTAAGCGGAATTTTAATTTCCCGATGCGAGAATTAAGAAAGACATGTGAAAACTAAAACGATGATTATCGCCTTAAAAACTTCGCTTATTATTGAGCAACATAAACGTCAGGCGAATGCAGTTTCCCATGGGAACAAAGTCTGTACCCCTTACCACAGATTTATTCATATATTGTAATAAAATACGTTTTTCCTCGTATAGCGGATACTCACACTGGATAACCGGCTATCCTGACGCCCGCTGGAAATGTAACTAAGCTGTAAATCGGTAGGTAAAGTTTTTTATTTATTTCTATTAAAACGAAGCTAGTTCTTGCAAATCAACTTGACAGTTTTGTCAAGGAATGACCATGGCTTACATTTGCAATTTATGGGCCAAATACGATCGTTACGTTTTGAGATATTCGCTAACAATTTCTTCAGTTTGAAAAAATCGAGCAAAAATCCGAAGTTTTGCGCAAATTATTTTGTTTATGAACAACCTATGAAAACTTTTATCATCTGGTTTAACAGATGTGTCCTTTCGGAACACCTGTGTAAAGTTTCCAGGTTCTACGTTATTCCTGAAAAAGAATATTAGCCGTTAAATAGGCATGGTCGAAAAAAAAGACGGCCGCTACTGCTGTCGTTGAACTCGGATGTTAACATATATAGACTATCCATTAACTCCGATGATTTTGAATACTTTTGTATGTAAAAAGTATTACTGGCAGTGATTTGACGGAAACGTAAATATTTTTAAAAATGGCACTTTCATTCCAAGAGGCTTTAGGACTATATTCCTTCACACCCGGGCTGAATTTTAACCTAGTTCACGCGTTCTTGCCATTTTTCCGCCATGCGAAAGCCAACCATATATTTTTGCAGTTACACCGAAGCAATATAATACATATTGCCATTTTGCCAGCTTTTGATGGTGAAGGAAAACCACTACAGGTGCATCCGGGCTACTACAGAAAGTAATTTCACCTCGGGTTTTGCAGGTACAAATTATTGCTTCTGGTCGTCAGTCCTTCGAATTTTGTTTGAATAATTCAGTATCTTTAATGAATCTCAAATACCCGTTCTTGTTTGAAAAGTGTTCTTAGTGCGGTGCTTGAAAGATGTATAATCTTATTTGCTCACACATAATTATTTAATGGCTCCTAATGTAAATCTGCCATTTTGTTTTATTCATAGATACATTTTCAACAACTACCAATTTATTCATGGTCTAAAACTGCAAGTTGTTGATGTATAGAGGCAAACGGTTGAAAACGATTGTTTCAGATCTAAATAAGTAGAACTTTGCAAAATCTCACATGACTGTAAATCAGTTATTTCTTAACATGGCAGCCACATGTGGCTTTAATCAACATATAACAAGGTAGATCGAAACTCTTCTTTGCTTGTTTACGATCTTACACAGTCAGCTATCAAACAAAACCGCATGAAAATAAAAGTTCTACTATACGACACAATATATTTGAAATTTTGCCTATGCATGTAGGAATTGCCAGTCGGACACAAAATACTTATTTATAGCTCTGTGTTAAAGATTTGTATTGTTATACTATCATTGGAGGTGGTCATTAATGAATGGGCCTCACTAATACTTGTACCATCGGTAACACATGTTTGAAGTTTAAAAATCAATACTTAAAAATCAGTCCATGCATGTAGAATCAGAGCCCGGACAAGACA
This sequence comes from Mercenaria mercenaria, assembly GCF_021730395.1. Lineage (NCBI taxonomy): Eukaryota > Metazoa > Mollusca > Bivalvia > Venerida > Veneridae > Mercenaria > Mercenaria mercenaria. Next base: position 14,503,630 of record NC_069375.1, on the reverse strand, counting down.
CTGCGGGCGGGCGGGCGGACGGACGGATGAAAGGAACAAAGCAACTTTTAGACCTTAAACCAAAAGGACAATGATAATGAAATCAACCAGACTTACTCGACATGGCAATAAGGACCATACATAAGTATATACAAACTGTTTACTAACTGCAAGTATACACATTTTACACAAATGAAAGACGAAAGAAATCACAAAACACAGACAGACTAAACAGATACAAAATATACATAAAGAAGAGACACTACGGGCATATAACATGTCTACAAGACAAGTTTTTTTTTTTTACTTTTGTACAGCTGTATTCTCGACAGCCGACAGTTGACTTCAACGACTGCCTTTTTCAAATACAGCGGCCGTTTTCGACAGTCTATTTTTCTCGACCATGCCTATTTAACGGTTAATATACTTTTTCAGGAATAACGTAGAACACGGAATCTTCATACATGTGTTCCGAAAGGACATATCTGTTAAATCAGATGATAAAAGTTTTCATAGGTTGTTCATAAACAAAACAATTTGCGCAAAACTTTGGATTTTTTACTCGATTTTCCAAACTGAAGAAATTGTTAGCGTATATCTCAAAACACGACGATCGTTTTTGGCTCAGAAATTGTAAATTCAAGCCATTGTCATTCCTTGACAAAACTGTCAAGTTGATTTGCAAGAATTGGCTTCGTTTTAATAGAAATAAATGAAAAATGTTACCTACCGATATACAGCTGGGTTACATTTCCAGTTGGCGTCAGGATAGCCGGTTATCCAGTGTGGAAACGTAATAGTATTTTAAAGACCCTTCCGCGAGAAGGTATATCGAAACCTGATTTTATGGAAATATTATTAACATACTTCTATATATGTTTTTCAAGTTATGAAACGTTTTATTGAGAGGTTATAATCCGACTGTTTGGTGTTCAAACCATTTACAATTTGGCGTAACGCTTTCTACTTTGGTTGTGTCTGACGGAACAGATGAAGGGTCAATGATAGGCAGTTATGACATCCTATTTAAAAATCTTGCATTTTAACGACCTTTTCGCATAGAATGATTGTTTTAAAATCCAACAAAAGAATAACTTTAGCTCATAAATTGTTTCATATAAATATCAAATACACAATGTGCATTTATAGAACTGGATGCAGAAGCAGTTGGTTTTTATGTGAACAAACGATAAGGCTAGTCCAGTTAGTGTAGAACATGGGGTGAGTTACTAATGTTTTTTTACTGAATGTCAATGTACGACTTTCTGCAATTATTCACACATTTAGTTGCCCCGCTCAGAGATACATAACATTGCTATAGTAATAATAACTAGCGTGTTATTTTTGATTTTGTAAATTTGCTTCTGAGAATGTGTAAAAGATATGTGGAGCTATGTATGTTTAAGAAATGTATAAAAACATTGAAAAATAAGAATGTCGCCGAACTTTCCGAACATCCTCGTAAAGGTAAAATATTACACTGTAGAGTGTTTTCATGAAAATACATATGTCTCCCAACACTTGCCAATCAGAAATGGTAAAATGCCACAAATCAAGGACCATACCTCCAGGGAAAGTAACTAAACCATAACATTTCGATCTACACAACTAGACTTGACAGTGGTAACTCCTTTAGTTTAGTGGAATTCCAACTAATGGTATGGAGTAGTAGCACAAATATCAGATTATTTTATGAAAATCATTTAATCAGAACATGAAGATGATATGTACAATTACGCCCCACATAAATCATCATAAATGAGGTTTTGGGAAATACAGCCTGTTTTTATACAGTAAGTAGTGTAAACACGTTAAAATATGACAAACAAAGGGCCATAACCCTGCTGAAAATGTCACTGAACCTGAACATGCCATATCTAGGCTTAGCACTAATAACTCTTGTAAGGTTTGGTGGAAATTAGCCCGTTATTGTAATAAGAAGATGTCAAAATAGATGTCAAAATATCATAAAATTAGACCAAAAAAAGGACATAACCCACCGCTCATTTGCATATTAAGACTTGGCATTGATCGGCTTCTGTAAGGTTTAATGGAAATATGCACTATTATATAACAGAAGCGGCCAAAACATCATATTGACGAATAAAGGGTCACTACTCTGCTGAAAATCACTAAATTTAAAGATGCTTGGGATATGCACACCAAGACTTGGTAGTGATCACTTTTGTGAAGTTTGGTGTAATTCTTAAATTAGGTACCAAGGATTAGTTGCGCGGACGGTTTTCACAGTGTTATTTTATAATAAAGTGTCATATGACAAAACCTTTAGTGTTATAATTTCTCCAAATAAATAATTAAACCTGCGATGATACTGGTATTGAGATCATTTATGATTCTGAAGTACATGTCAATCAAAAAGCACATACCTCGTGCAGTAACAAACAAATACACAAGCGATATTATTAGAGACTTACCCGAGGCCCGCCTTACACAAGGGAAACAATCTGTTTACAGAGTGAAGTTGTTGAGTGAACACTATTACTAGTATCAGTCATAGTCCTGCCAATTTGGAATGTTACCTGCTATACAGGAAAACACAGCCGTGCATCTAACACTCCTGAAATTCTTCTTTTTGATTTTCTAATATGTTTAGGTATTTGTCCATACTTTGACGCATGTATAATCAGATGGGTAGCAGAGATTGTTTTCTTTCCAGCAATAACTTTCTCAACATATTTTACCTTGTGAAACCCTGTGGGTTTTAGCTTTAAAAAGGTCTGTTTGTTTACAAATTTTACCAAAAAAAAAATTGTCACACTCTCCCAAGGGCATTAAATGATTTGATCCTTAAATACTTTTCTTTTCAAACTGCTGAGCGTTGTTGTAATTATGCAAGATTATTTCATGCCTAGAAGTAAACGATGCATGATTTGTATGAGATAATGTGTACATAGTTACCTTAGCCTACAATGAAGTTTTAGCGGAGTTGCCTCCATTCTTTCCAAATTTATCATATTGTGTACTTTGATGCAGTTAGCTACACATATAATCTAAAATAGGCTGTGCCTACTTGAAGTTTGTATTTTTAATTCCAATGTCTAAGGATAGGTGTAAGTGATTGTATAAATTTAAGTTTGCAGAGTTACATGCACAGTTTAATTTATATTTCGCAAGAATAATGAATGACTGATCTTATTAATAACCGAAAATGCTATATAGTTGTAAAGTTAACTTGAATGTACTATATTCGAAAACGATACAGCGTCCTCTTCCATCTAAAATATTACTTTTAAGTACGTATTGCCTTGTTGAAAAATCTACGACATACAATGTATATTTCTTTAGATTCTTACGTATTGCTTAAGCAGCTGAGTAAACATTAGCCTAACCTTTGACATAACTATCGACATATTGGAACAATCAATTGTTTTTATTGTTTACATTATTTTATTTTATAGCCCAAACAGACATCGGAAGAACCTCATTAACCCTGTATGGTACGGCAAACGCGGACGTCCCACCAAGTATACAGCTTCCTGAAGTTATTTGCGAAAATTATACTAACATTGGTAATGGCTCTCACATTGCGAGAACAACGAACAATATAACTACAGCAGATACATCATACGAGACCCTTTTTTAACTGTTGTTAATAGTCTTACCTTTTTCGGTTGTGTTTGATGTAATAATGAATGTGTGCATTTTGAAATTACGCAAAAGCCACAGAAATAAAAAGTATTATTACTAAACAAGTGCTGTAGGACCGCATAATAAATGTCTATCTGTACACATAGCAATGTTGAGTTATTTGTGGTATAAGGATGAATAATAATTTTGTTCTGACCTTTAAAAAACAACTGTAGCTTTATGTGAGCAAAAAGCTCATGGTATGGTTCATAGGAACTGCACATGTGCATACATAATTATGGCACTTCGTGAACTAATTGTTAACATGTTTCTCATATTGCGATAAAGTTCTGTGAAATGAGCTGTTTCTGGTCTTACACAACGCTTTGTACAAACAGATGTCATGATTTTTATCATATCGATAATCGGCACGGAATAATTTTTGTGTGAGAGTGTAGATGGAGGTGATGAAGGGGGAGGGGGGGGGAAGGGGTAATAATGTTCATAACGTTAACTATTTAGAAAAATACATTTGATCTTTTACACATTTGAACTAAAACATTTTAAGAATCGTGCGCAAGTTAAAGTTCCTTTTAATTAGAAATACCTTTTGCACTGTCCAGATGCTGCAAGTGTAATACCATAGCATCGGCGTCCAGCAGATGTCACATCGACGTCTCGTTAGCGGGTAATAACATCAAATAACGCGAATGTAACGTTAACGCCACGATCCTTGCAGTGAAAATTTATTTATCACATTTATTCACATCATGAAACACGTTCATGTTTTTTACTAATTGTAGGCTGGTAATCAGGTTGAAACTATGATCATTTTAATTTTTTTGTTTATTGTTTTCGAGAAAATGGAATACGTAAATGAAAGAAAACCAAAATATAAACATTATTATATGTCCTTTTTAAAATATTTGCAGAATTTGTCACAGCAGTTTTCTTTCCTTTGATTTCATGACGAAATCACGCAAATAACATTCCAGTCCTGACTGACAATATTGTAAATGATTTTGATTTTTAGAATTATATGGACACTGGAATGTTTTTCACAGTTATGTTTTGTTATTGTTCCTTTTATCTGTCCATTTTTGTTACAAATTTCCTGTTTCTTAAAGAACCCATTGACTAACAGAGCAACAGGCCAGAAGACAAACATAAAAGCAGCTAGAATCCTATTACTTTCAAGAACTGCATAATATGGAGACTTCTACTTGTCCTGTCAAACACACTTACGTCTCACTTTTTATAAAATGTTAACAATTTATAACTCCATCACAATCCCAAAGGGCTAAAGCACAATACTTAAGTCCCCTTTTCAGTCGTATTTTTTTCCATCTTAAGAGGACCGACTGCCTATATATTCTTCCGCCAATCGTATTCAATTTAATCGTTTACTGATATACAAAAACGTATGTCTTTTGCTAGCTTTTTCAATTGTTATGAATGTATATTGCCATTTTTGTATACACAAATTGATTAGATATTTGAACACTGATTTTCAGACCCAATGCTTCATTCAAGACATTTACAGACTTAGAAATTAATTCAACCTGATGGACATTCATAGTACTTTTCTGGAATTTGGTCGTTTCCCGTTTACAGAATTTCGGGCCCTAGACTCAAGATGTGTTTGAAATTTACATTTGTTACGTCTAGGGGTAACTGTGGCTTATTACTTAAAAACTAAAGGTAACAGAAAAACAAATCTGCAGCTGTTAACAATGACAACGTTCATTTTGAAAATTAACAATTCAAATACCTTGAAAAGGATAACTTGCCGTAAAGTCAAATTATAACATATGAGAAAAGCCCAAATCCTGTCCGGGTCAAATTTTAATCCAGATAGTATTAATTCTAAAATTCCCACACAATCTAAATTTAATTCAGCATATCCAAGGAATATATAGAGGATATTTATTTGTTTATTGTTAAAGAGTAAGGTCGAAATGTATTTCACCGAGTCAACACCATATGCAATATTTTCATGAGTGCCCTAGCCACGAATGAAAATTTAAATTATGTTGTTCACGAGTGAGATATAGGAGTATGGCGAATAAGGAGGGTGAGGGAACACAATAACATTTTCCTGCTTCAGAAAGTCTTGTACAATAGACGCCTTGTGCGATGACGCATTGTCATGTAGCAATCTGACATTGGCCAAACCAGTTGCGGGTCTTCGATTTTTGAAATATTTCTTCAGTTTTCGAAGAACTTTAGTCTTGTAAAACTTCGCATTTACGGATTTGCTTTTAGGTGCAGCAACCTGAATGGCAGGACCCCGAGTTGTGAAGAATATTGCATACTTTACCTTCTTGACATTCATGGTCCGCTTTGCAATGCACGGTCTTTTGCCAGACCTTGTTTCGACCAGAAAGGTATTTTTTGAGCCTTGGGAACAAAAAGAAGTCACACGGGGCAAGGTCAGGCGAATTAGGAGGGTGAGGGAACACAATAACATTTTCCTGATTCAGAACCCACTGTGTTCCTTTGTTTGTTCGTTTTGTCCTCGTGTGTTGGCTTTGTGTGTGCGCGCGTGTATGTGTATGTGTGTTTATGGTGTGCACGTTTGCGTGCTGTGTGTTTCGTTTTGGAGAGGCTGCGATTTTGGTACGTGGCATTCCCTGTTTGATATTTGTCTTTGATTTTGTTGCCCATATTTTGTTCTGAATCTTTCGTTTGGGCTAAAAAGAGTGAACTCATGTCTCGTCATCAGTGACGACATTAAATTTTGCGAAAGACCGTGCATTGTAATTTGGAAACTGTTTAGGCAACAATTTTGCGCATTCCCCGCGTGCCTTTTTCTGCTCATCTGTCAACAGACAGAGAATCCATCTAGCACAGATCTTTCTCATTTTTAAATTACGTTTCAGAATTGTATGAGCTGCTCCTAATGCGATCCCAACCATACTAGCGGTGTATCTTGCATCAGTAGCAACTATTTCTTTCATTCTAGCAACCATCTTGTCAGACGTTGCTGTTTTCGGCGGACGGCCATGTGGTGCATCTTCTGTTGAAACTAACCCACATTTGAATTTCTTGAACCAACGAATAACTGTCGAAAAAGACATTTCATTATGCTCATAAACAGAACATATTTCATCAAAAATGTCTTTACACCCTATGCCAAGAATACAACGATTCTTAACATAGGACCGTATTTCGACGGCGTACGCTGACCTTCTTCCAACCATTTTTGTATTAGTATACACGAGCAGGCAATGTTTAGCAAGCGATAGACACAGCTTAAGTGAATAATCTTAATTTTTCTCGTGATTTTTGCATTATTGAGCGAGATAACGTTCTAGATGCATTCATATTTGAACAATCCTCGTATTTCTCTGAGACTATAAAATAAGAATCCACTTTACTTTTTAAAGATAAGATTTTTAAATCTAGAATGTTAATGTATATCCATCAAATGTTAAATGTCCAAACTGGTAATTTTGTAATTACTTATTACAGGAACTTTTTCAAAAAGATCTTATTTAGGTTCTACCTGTCTTCAAACATCCTTTAATTTAAGCAACATGGAAGGTTCCAGCACGTTCATGTCTCACCAAGAATATTAAGAAGATTCTGGAAAAATCCAGAATAATTCAGACTTTAAAATAATATAAACACCCTGATATCATCTGGAAAACCATTGAATATAAATAACTTATTGGCATACATGATGTCTCAATACAAGGATGTTTTATAAAGAATGATAAAGTAAAGTAAATGAAGGAACGGCATGTACATAACGCATTATACCAGCCACAAGCTAATGTTGTATTTGTGAAGTCTTGTCTGACATGGAGGCTGTGTTTGCCAACCTTCATTAAATGTTTTGTGTGTAACTGGAATCGATTGGTTCAATTGGGAGCATAATGAAAATGTGATCAAATGCAACAAACAAATCGACAGTTTAAACAAGTAAGAACTCCGATAATCACTGTTGAAACAAAAGAGAACTCCGATAATCACAGTCGTTTGACAACCTCTGTTTAGAGAACGCCATTAATCACTGTTTAAACAACGGATCACTTTATACGAGATAACACTTTGACAATAACGAAACAACAGGGAATCCGACAATTAAGGGTGTACCCCGCCCGCTTAGCTCTTTAGGGAGAGCGTCGGTCAACGGATCACGGGGTCGCGAGTTTGATTCCCGGGCGGCGCGTATGTTTTCCGTGGCGATTTGATAAAAGACGTTGTGTCTGAAATCATTCGTCCTCCACCTCTGATAATTCATGTGGGGAAGTTGGCAGTTACTTGCGAGAAAAAGGTTTGTACTGGTACAGAATGCAGGGACACTGGTTAGGTTAACTGCCCACCGTTACATGACTGAAATACTGTTGAAAAACGGCGTTAAACCCAAAACAACAAACAAACTGGGCGACAATCACTTAAATATTTTGAATAACCTTGACAGACACTGTTTGAACAAGGAGAACTCCGACCATCATTTTTAATAACATAGAACTACGGCAATCACTGTTCCGTAATATACTCACATGCATTAATTATGAAGTTTTTTATCAGTACACACGACTTGTCTCTGGTATGTTCTGTTTACGCGGATATGTGCGTGACAAATCCCGTTAGGTGTAGCTGTCAAGTATTTGCATTTTCTATACACACAATAGTATTTTGAATGTTCAAGTACCGCTGGCAATTTTTCGGTACGATAACTAGTGAGGTCAATTCAAGGATCTATCGACCTTAAAAAATGATATCGACGAGGGCTGATAAAGTTCATATTTTCCTTGGAACAAATTGTGCACCCCTTGTCGCAGATTTGTTTTTTTATTGTTATGAAAGAGACTTTATGTTGAGCCTCTCTCCAGATACGCAGGCAGATATTATAACGGCATTTAATAATACATCACGCTATCTAGATGATATTCTTAATATGGATAATCCGTTTTTTGGTCAATTGGTGGGTACTATTTATCCTAGGGAGCTTCAGTTAATTAAAACTAACAATTCGAATACTGATGCTTCATTTTTAGATTTACATCTCTCTATTTATGACAATTTTATACATACCAAAATTTATGATAAGAGGGATGATTTTAATTTTAGTATTGTAAATTTTCCCCATTTGGATGGCGATGTACCTCAGGCTACATCTTATGGGGTATATATTTCTCAATTAATTCGGTTTGCCAGAGCGTGTAGTCATGTCAAGCATTTCAATGAACGTAATCAATATATTACAAGTAAACTTCTTCAGCAAGGCTACCGTTATTACAAATTGCGTAAATATTTTACTAAATTTTATTATCGTAATTCTGATTTAGTTATAAAATTCAAAAGTAATTTAAAGACGCTTCTGTGAGAAGGTATTTCTAAACCCGTTTTTTTATGGGGATGTGGTTTACAAACTTCGTAAGATCTTGGGTCATGGTAATTTTCCAAATGTATTTGAAAAGATTATCAAACGTTTTATTAAAAGAGGTTACGACCCAACTGTTTTGAGATATACCACATGTTTAGTGTTAAAAAAAAACAAAGAAAAATATCAAACAGGGAATGCCACGCACCAAAAACGTAGCCTCCTCAAAACGAAACCCCCAGCACGCAGACGCGTGCACCACACACACATACACACACACACGCACACACACAAAGCCAACACATAAGGACATAACGAACAACACACACGCACACAAAGCCAACACATAAGACGAAACGAACAAACAAAGGAACACAGTGGGGCACCGCCTTGGAACGGTCAGTGGCAAAAACACCACTGGGGAGCTTAAACCCGTTTACAGTTGGACACTACGCTTCCCTCTTTGATTGCGTCTGACGGAAGAGGGGGAGGACTCTATGATGAGCAGTTTTTAAATCCTACCAGGACTAACTGTTTTGATATTTGTCTTCAGGCCTGTTTCGTCGGGCCCTTAAGGGTGTTTCTCTTGTTGCTCTGTCTTCTGAAAAGGCATTGAGTACATACGTTTTTGGTTCTTAAGGTTTGCTTTTTATATATTTATACACGAGCATTTTTGTGTTTTACATGGCATGCCTTTTTGTTTCCATTACGTGTGTTAGAGATTCACCTGGAGGGGATTACTTATATTTACACTGTCCCATGTCTTTGGAATATGGTGGGGGTAAGAGTGAGGTTTAGTGCGCATCATAAACCGGTTTAAGCTCCCCAGTGGTGTTTTTGCCACTGACCGTTCCAAGGCGGTGCCCCACTGTGTTCCTTTGTTTGTTCGTTTTGTCCTTGTGTGTTGACATTGTGTGCGCGCGTGTGTGTATGCTTATTGTTCGTCTTGTCCTTATGTGTTGGCTTTGAGTGTGTGTGTGTGTTGTTCGTTTTGTCCTGATGTGTAAGCATTGAGTGTGTGTGTGTGGTGCACGCGTTTGCGTGCTGGGGGGTTCGTTTTGAGGAGGCTGCGCTTTTGGTGCGTGGCTTTCCCTGTTTGATATTTTTCTTTGTTTTTCAGTACTGCTGAAGGTGTGATTCGTTGAAACGATCGAAGGGCAGTGTCATACCATCAAGGCATATACTTGCCTAAGCTCTTTAAGTCGTGAACTGAGTACTGTTAAAATCTTTTTGCCAGAAACGATCAACTCATTCTTTACATCATCATTTAAATCAGATATCTCATGTACATCTCTTTCAGTTGCTTTTTCAAGAGTGTTTGAAAGCCCCTTTATTAGTCCAATATTATCATCCAATTGTTCCATTCTTTCTGTTACTGTTGGGTGTCCCTCGTCACCCCACAAATCTATATCGCCATACCGTTTGTGTTGTTTTACTATGTTGATCTTTTTACTATCAACACATAGCTTGAATGTTTTCCTCAAACCAATATCATCTTTCTTGACCAGCATTATCATATCCTCTATTAATCCTGGACGACTTTGTTTCAGTTTTTTAGCCAAATGTGATTCTTCCAAACAAGTCAGTGATGGCACAGCGAAATTGATAACAGAATCTTCTGGTTTGATATCCCCCTTTAGTTCCTGGCCTCGGTTTTTCCAACCTGACATAAATTTGAGGAACTTCCCTTTGAACAGCTTTAATCCAATCCGCCAAAATGTTTCACTTCTTCTGAGTATCTCATGTTTCGGGTACTGTCCACGGAAAACCATTCTACCACATCAGCAAATAACAAAACAAAAAAAAAAAAACAATATTCGATAAGGGAATTTTTCGTTCTGCGAGTAATGTTGTAAATTTTATGTACATTTCCATCTGATTTTCCGATTTAAGATAGTCTAAAACATCAGGGATCTTTTGAATAATATTTTCAATTGCAAACGTATCAGATTCTTCACATGAGTCTGTACCCAGGACACAACAAGGGTCTGTTTGCGTTGAAGATGTTGATTCTAGTAAATTCATATTTTCGAAAGCGAGTTGCATATTATTTTCATCTTCATCTGAACTTCCAATATCCTCAGATTCTTCTAGCACTTTGTGAACATCTTTCACTGGTGTTTTAAGCTCCCCAGTGGTGTTTTTGCCACTGACCGTTCCAAGGCGGTGCCCCAGTGTGTTCCTTTGTTTGTTCGTTTTGTCCTTGTGTGTTGACTATGGGGATGTGATTTACAAACTTCGTAAGATCTTGGGTCATGGTAATTTTCCATTGTATTTGGAAAGATTATCAAACGTTTTATTAAAAGAGGTTACGACCCAACTGTTTTGAGACGTACCGCATGTTTAGTGTTCAACCCGTTTACAGTTGGACACTACGCTTTCCTCTTTGATTGCGTCTGACGGAAGAGGGGGAGGACTCTATGATAAGCAGTTTTTAAATCCTACCAGGACTGAACTGTTTTGATATTTGTCTTCTGGCCTGTTTCGTCGGGCCCTTAAGTGTGTTTCTCTTGTTGCTCTGTCTTCTGAAAAGGCATTGAGTACATACGTTTTTGGTTCTTAAGGTTTGTTTTTATATATTTATACACGAGCATTTTTGTGTTTTACATGCAATGCCTTTTTGTTTCCATTACGTGTGTAAGAGATTCACCTGGAGGGGATTACTTTTATTTACACTGTCCCATGTCTTTGGAACATGGTGGGGGTAAGAGTGAGGTTAGGTGCGCACCATAAACCGGTTTAAGCTCCCCAGTGGTGTTTTTGCCACTGACCGTTCCAAGGCGGTGCCCCACTGTGTTCCTTTGTTTGTTCGTTTTGTCCTTATGTGTGGGCTTTGTGTGCGTGTGTGTTGTTCGTTTTGTCCTTATGTGTTGGCTTTGAGTGTGTGTGTGTGTGTGTGTGTGTGTGGTGCACGCGTCTGCGTGCTGGGGGTTTCGTTTTGGGGAGGCTGCGTTTTTGGTGCGTGGCATTCCCTGTTTGATATTTTTATGCCCCCGAAGGGAGGCATATAGTTTTTGAACCGTCTGTCAGTCTGTAAACCACATCCCCATAAAAAACGGGTTTAGAAATACCTTCTCGCAGAAGTGTCTTTAAATTACTATTGAATTTTGAAACTAAATCAGAATTACGATAATAAAATTTAGTAAAATATTTACGCAATTTGTAATAACGGTAGCCTTGCTGAAGAAGTTTAATTGTAATATATTGATTACGTTCATTGAAATGCTTGACATGATTACACGCTCTGGCAAACCGAATTAATTGAGAAATATATACCCCATAAGATGTAGCCTGAGGTAGATCCCCATCCAAATGGGGAAAATTTACAATACTAAAATTAAAATCATCCCTCTTGTCATAAATTTTGGTATGTATAATATTGTCATAAATAGAGAGATGTAAATCTAAAAATGAAGCATCAGTATCCGAATTGTTATTTTTAATTAACTGAAGCTCTCTAGCATAAACAGTACCCACCAAATGACCAAAAAACGGATTATCCATATCAAACCGAGCCTGCAACATTTTCGTTTTTGTCGTGTTGAGCGACCTGTGAAGTTTCCACTTTCTGTATTTCAGAATCACCGGCAAGAAACGTACAGTAGGACTATTTTACACCCTGTCTTTAAATCTTGTTTTTATGTTCAAAATCGTTCATTCATATAATAAATAACCATAATACCTTTTGCTATTTATCAATTGCAGCGGTACAAACTCAAAACTCCATGTTCAACCAATCTAAACTTAATAAAACCCAGTTTTCTCTCGTGTGTAGTGCTGATCTCGTTCTAGCCTGCGGCGAGTTTCGTGAATTTTATTGTCTTAATGCTAAAACTGATAATGTTGCGTATGAAAGATCAGCAATAAGGTTTGTTGGTTACAATATACATACAGATTAACTTACTTATCATTCAACAGTATCCTCATGAACACGAATTTATAACTCTACTGTCTCGACGTAAAATGGCTGACACTGAAATCCGGTCGCAAGATCCGGTTGGGGTTCTGTTAGTTTATATACTGTGAATCAATGCGAATTTTTTATCATTGATTACGGGATTGTGTCTAGACCAATGACAATGACTTTATTTATACTTTGATTTTATAACAATATACAATTATTGCCTTCTTGTGTGGTCAACATCATGATCTGTCAACGTTTAAGGAAGTGATATCACTATTCCATTTAAGGTCGATAAATCCTCATAACGACCAAACCTTAAAGCCAACAATTGTTATATCTTTATTTCCAAGTACTCATATGTTGCACGAAAATCAAATCACTAACGTTTAGTCATTTCGCCAGTGTTTTTAGGGTACGAAGTCACCTTTTGATGACGTCATAATTGCACTAGGTCAATACGTGTTTCTGCTTCCGCCTACGAGTCAACTTTGATAAGATCATTGACAATAACTAGATCTATAACTATAAATTTTTATAATGATTTACAATATAGGTCAAGTCATAGTGACAGGGTCACTATTGGTGCCTTTGTACGATGGTATACTTTATTAGCATAATTGTATATATTTCAAGATTTTCATTTTCTGCTCACATAATTATTCTTGGATTGCAGAAACTATATGTACAGCTGGAAATTCAATAGATCTTTAATTTGTTTATTCACGTATTATTTAAAAGGAACGTTTACAAGGGGAGGGGGAGGGGTGATATAAAAATATACTAACAACAAACATGACAATAAAAGTAACGTGAAGAACAAATTGTTGAATTTAGGGACAGCGTCTTAGATATTTGTCTTCTGGCCTGTTTCGTCGGGCCCTTAAGGGTGTTTCTCTTGTTGCTCTGTCTTCTGAAAAGGCATTGAGTACATACGTTTTTGGTTCTTAAGGTTTGCTTTTTATATATTTATACACGAGCATTTTTGTGTTTTACATGCCATGCCTTTTTGTTTCCATTACGTGTGTTAGAGATTCACCTGGAGGGGATTACTTATATTTACACTGTCCCATGTCTTTGGAACATGGTGGGGTTAAGAGTGAGGTTGGGTGCGCACCCCAGTGGTGTTTTTGCCACTGACCGTTCCAAGGCGGTGACCCACTGTGTTCCTTTGTTTGTTCGTTTTGTCCTTGTGTGTTGACTTTGTGTGCGCGCGTGTGTGTATGCTTATTCTCGTCTTGTCCTTATGTGTTGGCTTTGGGTGTGTGTGTGTGTGTGTGTGTTGTTCGTTTTGTCCTGATGTGTAAGCTTTGAGTGTGTGTGTGGTGCACGCGTTTGCGTGCTGGGGGGTTCGTTTTGAGAAGGCTGCGCTTTTGGTGCGTGGCACTCCCTGTTTGATATTTTTCTTTGTTTTTAGAACAGTCAGTTACCTTGGTTAAAGGAACTGGGAGTGTTTGGAGTGTGGGAGGATGGGAGTGGGTGAGGTACGGTGGAGAAAACATATGTTTTGCATATTTGAGACTATAGTGAGGCTATTACCCTAAAATTTAATTGAAGTTAAAATAACATGCCGTGTTACTTGCAGATAAAATATAATGCGGCGACTACATCGTGATTCTTTCTCAAAATCATATATTTAGATAAACAAGATTAACAAATATATGTAGGAAATAGCAATCTGTTTTAACTAATATAGTTTAGTTAATAGACAGTGAAAACAACAAACGCAAACAAAACAAATTTTAGGGAGGGTGTTGTGTTTTGTAGCTTCGAAATAATGCATTGGCTTTTCACAATATTTAGGTTTTGTAGACTGGTTTACGGCAGTCGTGGCTCAGGGTAATGTTTCAAAAAGGTCTTAATTCTTTCAAGAGAGAATACTGCATTCTAAATATAGTATAAAAAAACTAAAAATAGACATAAATTTCATAGTTTCATAGTATATCACCCCAATGTGCGACAACGGATGTACTAGTCATTTCCTTGTCAAATGTGTTTGAGAAGTTATGTCACTTTTAAGATATGGCAGTTGTAAACTCGTGACCGCTTAACTCTAAACCTACGTCTACCGCCCGCTAATCAGTGTTATTGTTTCTTAATCTAGAAGAAAACCCAAACAAATCTGCGTATACACGGAGAAAGTCAGCATGAAATCGGTATAAACAATGGTTGCATCACAGGAAAGCCTAGTACATACTTTGGGCGTTAAGACTGTCTCAATTTAGATGTTTATAACGTACGCATTGCACTTACGTCTTAACTGTCACTGTACGGAACTGACCCGTCAGTTGTAAAGGTATTAAACTAGACCTCGGTTCTCTATTACCGTCACAAAGTCGTGTCATTGTCAGGGATAAACTGTCAAATGCTATCAGTAAAATTAAAATTTTAATTTTAAGTTTAAATTCTTATATTTTCTACAAATTGCGTTCAAAAACTGGATCAAAATTTGAATGCGGTGTTTTGAACTGATTAATTTTAAAAAATAATTTCATTGCCGGCTGGAATTTCATCCTTATGCATTGAAGATTATAAAGATGTAGACGTTTGAATCTTCACACGAGTGTTTTTGAGAAATCGTTCAGTTGAGAACAAAAAACGGTTCTTCTATGCTTGCGGAAAATACTGATTTTTACATTTGGTTAAAAAATAGGCAGAAAAATAAAGTATCATAAATGAACAAAATGACAACCGTGTCCCTGTATCACTGGATATTGTTGACCGTCATGATGGGAATCACGTCGGAAATAAAAGCGATGCCGTTGGCGGATAATGCCGACCACGACTTGAACCCTTTGATATCTCGTGAGTATTTTGAAATAACTTTGTACACGTTTGCATAGGATTTTATTCAATTCTTCATGTCATGTCAAATAATACTCTAGTCTTTGTTTAAAAATTAAGACAGAGAAAATTTAATAGTCTCTATTAGATGTGCAACATAAAAGTAATATGTTTTAATAAGCAAATGCTATGAAAGCAATTTCATGTAAACATTCATTGTTCTGTTATATTCAAACTAAAAGCTATATTGCCTTTGCAATAGTATGTGATCAGATATGCTCGTAAGTACAAAGTGAAATTAAAGTATAACGAAAATATCTCCGTCAGTAACGTCAGTAACAATACAAATACACGTTTTTACATTAGAGATAAATGTACTAAATTATTAATTCTAACGTAAAACAAATTTTCAGATACATGTAGAATAATTTTTACATGAGCAGCACTTTTCTATGGTTACATACGCATTTATTTAATCCGTTGCATTTACTGAAGGTTATGGTCTCTGCACCTATATTTCACTGAAAACTATAGCTGTCTAAAATGTTTAAATAATTGTAGCTATTTTATTTTATTTTACTGTTTCAAAAGCCTATGCAAGTACAATTAAACGTTACTTTACATTGTTTGTGCATTTAATGCATGTCGCAGTGATCCGATATACATATGCTATAAAAAAAGAAACTCTGAACATCGTTGGACGTAAAAAATTACTGTTAAAGCTATACAAGTCCAATATGGCACTGTAGTAAATAATGTATAGAGAGTAAGCACATTTTAAATGAAAACAAACTTTAAAATTTTGGAATCATAAGTCAACCACTGAGTGTGAAAATAGCTTTGGAAAACTACATACGAAGATTAAAACTAGAAGAGTTTCTTCGTAAAGAACTTCGTCAAGATTAGAACCCTCGGCATTAATTTACAAAGGCAATAGAATGTATAGAATATCTAACAAACTGATCTTTGTGAATACATCAAAAAATAAGTACGAAATAATAAATTGTGAAAAGTTTTGATTGAACATTTGCTACTGGCCCTTCGAACATCTGACAGTTCTCACACGCTATTTCCTGTCTAAAAAGTCAGACATCAGCTGTTGGTTCCCTTCAGGGAGCGGTCACAATGAGGATAATTTCCATTTATGATGATCAGACACAATCACTTTATTACAATGGAATATGTTGGTGAAATATACATGGCAATTTCACAGTGACATTTTTTAATATTTTTCATAACGAGTTAGAGAAAAGAGAGAACAATCAAATATATATTTTCACTGGTGTCATTTGAGAATTGAAAAATCAGGCCATTAAATAATCTTTTTTCGTAACCAAAAGATAATTCTTTTGAATCGTGACCACACCACACGTGAAACATTTTCACTCGGTGAAAGTTGATTTAGGAAAGTCTGCATTTTCATCCAATATATAAATTCTTCAAATGATAGGGTCTAATTCGGATGAAAGTATACATTTAGAAACATCAATTCGAATATAATGTTGAAAGAAAGTATATTATCCATTGTATGGTTGTCATCATTATCGTTCCATAATTTGCTCTGTATATATATTCTTGATGAATCCCATAGTTTAATTGGTATATTATTATTTTTTCAGGTGAGACTGTCATGGTGCCACGCACGGAGATCCAAGAGGGTCAGTTAGAACTCGAAGTTCGTGACAAAAGGCATATTCAAGACTCTAACGAAACACCTGAAATACTTATCAATAAAACCCAAAGTAATGAAACATCTTTTGAGGACTACGAAAAAGAATACCTTATAAATCTGAACATGGAATTATTAGAGCAGTTTTTACATTATGATAGTTATTTAAAACATTTGAAGGAGGATAATTCTTCAAATAAGGACGGATCCACTACAGCTAGTTCAGCAGTGCCGCCAGATCCACCAACGCCTTTGCCGCATTCTGGGGACCACACAACACCAGACGTTCGCGTAGATAATCGCATCCTTGAACAAAAGATTTCAGAGCTGAGAGGAATGTCGGTGAATCAGTTGGAAAGTGTGTTTCACAGTCTTCACAGAGCAGCAAAAGACGGCGTAGAAGACCCTGGCATAACAAGCTTGTGTTGTAATATCGGCTAACTTTCCCGTGCAAACGCGTGCTATAATATCAGTTGACTTCACGTGCAAGCTCGTGCTACGTAAATGTGCAAGCTTGTGCTATAATAAGAGCAACTTCAATACTGGTTAACTTTCAGTTGTTACCTTATACTGTAATATGAACAAACAAGTCTATGCCTCAAATACATTTAAGATGTTTTAGCTTTCCTAAATAAAGTATATAGAAACAGGAAATAAACGTTGTGTACTGGTATACAGGAAAATGGCGCGAAAAAGGGTAGTCGCAGAATGGCTGATTCAAACAGTTCTTAGTATTTTTGCTCTGTAGAGATATTTTCCGTATTGTCCTTTAGGCAGCATTTTCATAATGAAATGATAGCATGACAGAATTTGACATGGAGACTTAGGCCGTACATCGCTACTTCTATTCGAGGTCTCATGTTTAGCTGATTTTACAGTTTGTGTTTTTGACTGAAAATATTTTTCTTACATCAAGCATGATTGATTTTCATTCAGCACTGACAATATTCTTCAAGAAAATTTAAGTTCATACCTATTATATTGTATTAAATAAAAAAGATGACACCGCTTGTTATATGCATAAGTAAACATGTTTGTCCTTGTCGCATTTCCATTAATTTCTATTGTCTCAGAAATATATCTGCTATTCTTCCATTGGATGTCGTGACCAGAGACGTCTTCTATAAGGAATACAGCAGTATTGCTAAACTCTGCGAACGTATCTTGTTTTAAAGCATTTTACAAACGGGTTGGACATAATGTCTCACATTGTGTAAATTATAACTAGTGTAGCTATGCTTCACATTAAACATTTCTCGTAGAATTAGACATACATTGAATGTTTTTAGATACTAACGACGCTTCCCTTTGCGGGAATAGATCTATATGATTGTACGTAATATATTATAGTATATGATTCACATAATGAACTTATTTATTTATATGTACAAATGCATGCTTTTGTTTTCCGAAAAAATAAATTTGTTATTATATTTAGCTTTTGTTAATAGAAAGCCGTACAACATATTTAAGTTTGATTGTACTGATGTTTGAACAAACCTTATTTTATAACTTGAACCTGTCCAGCCCCCACTCCCTCTAAAAGAATCAATGAGCTCAGTATCACGATACTTACTGAAATATATAGAAAACACTGACGCGGATTGCAGTGTTTGAATACATGATGTCGTCAGATAAGGAAATGTGGTTTTATAATACTTGCAAATTGATCACTGTATAATATAATGAGTAACACTAGAAACTTGCAAGTAAATACTAAACGAAGGGATGTCTTATCTAAATATGCATATCTTTCGAGAAGCACTATTCAGTATTTAGTTAGAGTATTACAGTATAGTTTTCAAGAAATAAAGGTCATTGACTGTAAGAGGTGAATAAAAAGCAATGCAAGTTTTAACCTTAAGTACATTTTTTCTGTAAGTGATTTCTTTAAACAACGAATATTTGTCAAATAAAATGTTTCAGACCCTAATCAAAGATGGTAAAAATTCTACACGATGTTCACGTGTCATGAAACACGCAGGTTTCCTCAATTTTCCTATCATCTGAATACATTCTGAAAGTATCGACGGCATCATATTTTACGAAACTTTTAAGATATTTTAGTTAAAATGAAAGAAATTGGTTTTCTTTGTAAAATTTACGAAAAAGACTGGCAGATTTTGTGGATCAAACAGCATGCAAGATGATCCCCGGGGAGCATAAAACGCAATCGAACGATTTAATGAGGTAGTCTGTTGAAAAGTGCTACACCCCAACGCAATGAAAAACGACAAAACCACGATAGTGGGAGAAAGAACAAAGTTTCCGGCATGCGCACGCATTTTCATTCCCAAGCCAGACTCAATCTACTTCCGTTGGTTGAAAACATGAGAACTACATTTTTTCATCATCGGCAAATTTTGAATATTTTGAAGAAGCATTTAAATCGAAGGTTGTGGGAAATTTGGTGACTGTATACTAGTATGTGAAGAATTTCAAATAGGAGAAACAACGGTCAAATCACGGCGGATAGTCAACACGGCGGCTACACGTACAGCCACAGAGAATTGCAAAATCCTACACTTGTATACCCTTCACACATAGTGGTGGGGTAAAGGTAATGGCTAGAGAATGTTTATTATGACATGAAAACATACAAAAAAAAACTAATGTTGGGAGCAGAAAGTCATGAGTACCAGTTCAACCTGATTCAGCGTAGAAAGCTAGAAACAAGAAATACATTATCATTACTTCATTTAATTTACTACAAATAAGTTTATGTATAGTATTTTCTCATAGACACTCGCGCTCAGCGACAGATGTTGACATATTATTCTTCTGAAGGTAATTAGAACGGATTCCATATATCAAATCACATATCTTGACATTTAAGAAGAATATTAAGCCATTTTGCTTCAAAATAATGGACAAAATGGCAACAGCTGCCTATATAATAGGCTTAATCCTTTTCATAAATCTAAACATCACGCGGTGTGTTGCACAAAAATGCATTCCAACACACTTTACTACCGTTGAATGACTATACACACTAGCTGTGATACCTTGTCGCAAGGACATTTATTATAGTATATAGTTCTTGTATAGGTTAGCGACCACCTATAATTTCCCCATAGACCTATATCTAAATATTTCGACGTATACCGACTCCACAAAATATGATTTAATTTTGTGTGGAACTGTCAGAGATTAATAGATATATAATTGTCCCTGTTAAGACAGATGTGCTCGGCATTGAAAATCGACCTACGTTGGTATAAACAATGCATACTACAAATAATTTCATGACTTTCCGGCTCTTAAAGGCGAAACAAACAGACAGAATGAACGCTTTTA
This sequence comes from Mercenaria mercenaria, assembly GCF_021730395.1. Lineage (NCBI taxonomy): Eukaryota > Metazoa > Mollusca > Bivalvia > Venerida > Veneridae > Mercenaria > Mercenaria mercenaria. Next base: position 14,483,077 of record NC_069375.1, on the reverse strand, counting down.
TAGCAAATTTTCCTCTGTCTTTAGCGGCATCCTGTATTTTGACTCCTCTTCGTGATGGACAACATTTAAAAATCTGCGGTAAAGTTTATCATACGTGTCCGTACCATGGTCACTTTGGAGGGCCAGAATGTCGTTGTAGAAGTACCGACTGACTTGAAACTTGCCTCTTTAAATAAACGTCCAATGTAAACATTTGAATTCTTCTGTATTCCATCAGATTTATTATATAATACGACTGTGCATGCACTAGAAAAAATTTTATTTGGAAGTCGCAATGAAAAAAAAAATACTACGACTCAGTAATAATAAAGATAGAGATGGAGTGTATAACATATCAAATAAGTATAAAAGGGACATAATTCATGGAACATTTCTACACCATATGTCATATCATGATCCTAATAATGTGGAACTACTGTTGAAGTTTAAATCAAGTTTATCTAATACAGAGATAGAGCAAAAGTGCATCACGACTTGAACCTGATAATCTTAGTAAAAGGGGGCAGATTTCATAACATACTGATGCCTGCGTTATGGACATCGTGCCATAATAATGTGGGTGATGATGTGGAACAATCAAGTTTGAATCAAATCCATTCAGTAACAACAGAGATATGGTGAAAACACATCAAAATTAAACTTAGATTTTAAGTAAAAACGGGACATAAATCATTAAACATTTGCACCAGATTTATTGACCTTGAACCTTATGATAAGGAAGATAATGTGGAAGATTTATTTGAATCAAACTCATTAAGTAACTACAAAGATATAGTAAAAGTGCAACAAAATCAACATGACATTATAGGTAAAAGGTGAGTATAATTCATGAAACATTGTAATAATGGTGTGATAACTATGACCGTTATGTCATATGATGTCGGCAATGCCTTTTGGCAAATCAAATTATTTTGAACTTTTGGTAGACGATTTCAGTGAAGTTATTTAAATGCAAGTTGTTCATACAATCTGTTCTACCTTGCCTGACACTTGGCAGGTGAAAAAAAAACAGTGATGTAGACTTTCTATATTGTGTGTGGCAAAAGACATATTAATGTAGTGGTATTAGTAATAATAAATGATGATGATGATGATAATGATATTAATAATAATAATAATAATAGAAATAATAACGATAATAATAAGTAGAGTTTTCCAGTTTCTGGCCCCATACAACTCTTAAGGTTTTCCATGTCTGTTGCACTAAAACATTTGGGAATGAAGTTGCCCCCCTTTTTTGCACCATACAATGGTAAAGTTGTTCATCCAATCTGTTCTACCTAGTTTGACACTCGGCAGGTGCCAAAAAAAACAACAGTGCATTGTGTGGGGCAAAAGACATATTAATATAGTGATAATAGTAATAATAACTGATGATGATGATGATGATGATGATGATGATATTAAGTTGTTCATCCAATCTGTTCTACCTAGCCTGACACTGGGCAGGTGCCAAAAAAACAGTGATGTAGACTTTCTGTATTGTGTGTGGCAAAAGTCAGTATGCCGGGCAAAAAACCCAAAGTTGGAGTATGCACAAAATATTTTTGCATGAATGGGTTCTACAAGATGTACCTTCACAGAAACTGGATGATGCAATTTTGTCAGGAAAGCAGGTCATGTTCAGAAAAAATGGTTTGTTTTACAAGTGAAAGCCAGATACCTTTCACTTGTGAAGACCAGAACTTACATTTCTACCCTAAAATCGCATAATGGCGGACACAAATAGTCCTCAGTTTTTTTGCTCTGTAGAGCTATTTTCCTTATTTTCTTTGCATTTTTTTTTTGCTAAAATCACATGACAGATCTATGATTGACATGTAGGTAGCATTTTCATAATGAAATAACAACCTGACAAAATTGTTCATGGAAACTTAGATCATACACCACTAGTATAATTTTGGGTCTCATTTTTTAGCTGATTTTGCAGTTTGTGTGTTTGACTGAAATTATTTTTCTTGCATCAAACATGACCCCCACTTTTCTTTTGATTTTTCTTTAGCACTAACAATATTCTTCAAGAAAATGTAGGTTACAGACATTTAAAATGGGTCCTGGTGTGTGCTGCGGCCATTGGAAATAGGTCAATTTTATACAGAATAAAGAACAAAAACTATTTAGTGTGTTATAACGACTACGAAAGATATCTCTTACATTGAAGCAAACAATTGCCCTTTATGTACTCAATAAAGTGTCTTATCAAATTCTAATTATGTCGTTTTATGTTATCACCATACAATTATCGGCAAGTTATTCAGAGATTATAACGTACTGAATATGTAAATTTATATTACATATTATATAGACACATAGCCCGCTCGCTTAGCTCAATAGGAAGAGCGCAGATCTACGGATCTCGGGGTCATTAGTTCGAGCCCTGGGCGAGGTGTATGTTCTCCGTGACGATTTGATAAAAAAACATTGTCTGTAATCATTCGTCCTCCACCTCTGATTCATGATTATGTGGGGAAGTTGGCAGGTACTTGCGGAGAACAGGTTTGTACTGGTACAGAATCCAGGAACACTGGTTAGGTTAACTGCCCGTCGTTACATAACTGAAATGCTGTTGAAAAACGGCGTTAAACCCAAAACACACAAACACACATAAATAGATATATTTCAAACGAAACAAAAGTTGCCAAACGACTATAGAAGTATTCATCCGGTAGGTATCAATATGGTGTACTTTATCTATCCGATAGGACAACAGAGATTTGCTATTCCCATATCAACCTGTCCTTTTTCAGCCGCTGTTGTTAGGTTTCCAAATATGTGAGTTAATTGTGACATGTTCATTTGGTTTAATTGTCTCATTTTCTCTTCAATAATGATTGGGTCCACACGACTTTGTGAGGCAGTTGTTACCTCTGTGTATGGTAGTGCAGTTGAACTAACCAGTTTCCCCGGATTCCCTGTCGTTTGAGAGGACGATTTACTTGTATTGAACAAATCGTGCTTGTCTGTGTGGTTTCGAAAACTTTCAAAGTGCAAAAACTGTTCAAGCCAATTCTTGATTCCACCGAGTATAAATAAACGCTCATATTCTTCAAACGGGGTCTTATTGTCATTACCTGTGAAATTGAAAGAGACATTTTCCATCTGTTCAATGTTTTCTTTCGCCGAGGAAGCATTTTGTTTGTGTAATTTCGTTCCAGGTTTATCTGCACTAAGCGGCGAGTGGTCTTCTTGGACATGTGAAGCACCATCTGTCAAACAAACATAATTATATTTGGATAATTTAAATCAAAATATCTTAAAATAGAAAATATCATTTTTTACAGAAGCTAGCTGTGACTTTGGAGTTTGTTTAGTTCTGCCCATTGTTTTCTCGTTTGCGGCAAACACATTATTTCATCTGGGGACTAACGCCGTTTTCATGGAATTACACGTCACAATACGTGTATCATTGAAGGTTCCATGTGTACCGCCGTTTGAAAACATCTGCGGATGTCTATAAATTGCTTTTTGTACTTTTAGCATGTGTAAATGTTGAGGGGCTAGAGGGCGTGGACGGTAGCATGCATTTCCACTACCGCCGATAAACAGGCTCTATCAAACCGAGCCTGCAACATTTTCGTTTTTGTCGTGTAGCTTCCACCTTTTCTATTTTGAAATTTTCTAAATGTGTAAAAACGTTTATAGTTGTTTAAACACATGTAGCAAACATCAAAAAGATTATATTTTTTAATATACCTTTATCGTGGGCAGCTTGTACTAAGTTCGAAAATTAGTTAACTCGTGCTTTTTTGATCACTTTAACTTACCAGATACATCAGCGGCTACCGGCTGGAGACTGGTATCTGGTAAAAACTGGTTAAAGTTGTCATTACTGGCTTTGTCTCTGGGAATTAGCGTCTTTATATATCCTCTTTCGATTTTCATATTGCGAAGCAAGTTGTCGTGGCCCCGTGTATTTAAGTCATTGGTATATCTAACGGTGTCTTCCTGGTAAATTGAAGATGTGTCGTTTGACCCGAGGTTGGAATCACCAGTCTTCCCATGGTTCAGGCTCAGAAAGACGTCGACAAAAACACCATGAGAGTAACTGGTGTGATCTAGAGTATCTTTCGTTCCCGGCTTATTATCATGTTTAATGTAACCGTCTTTCTGGTAAATGACTTCGAAAGTGTGTTGTAATTTTTCACTGCAGACTAAGAGTTCAATTCCTATAGCTCCAATACAAAACATAAACCAGAAAGTACACAAATATTTCATGGTTATTTATTAGTGTCCTGTACATCCCAAGACATAAGAATATCATTCCAACACAGCCTTTTAGATGATTAATAAGAGTTTCATATTTAGAATTTAATCACCAAACCTTGAACTTAATATTATTCTTTTGATCAGCCGCGTGTTATTCATGACGCTTCACTCGATAAGAGAGACATGAGAGACATCTGTCCTTTTATCTTAACTGTAAGGCAATACAGAGTGCAATACTAAACCGTAAGTCAAGTAGAATAGCTTTCAAAATTCAACTCCAGCAAAGCTATTTATCGTACCAGTTTGATATCAATAAATCAACTGTTCATAAAAAATATTGCGATAACGATTACATGTATAACAGGACTGTGCATTGTACGTTGTTGCAGACACAATTACTCTGTTCATTTTTCTATATTCCATTTTATTAATTTTTAAAACATTGTATTGTGTTGTGTTAGGTCTGGAAGTAACCATTTTCGTCACAATCCATGTGAATATATCAACATTTTAAGCGATGAAATTGATATAATGCGATAATAAATCACATACCAACAGGGCTAAAAACCGTTTTATATAACTGGTATTGCTTTTAAAATAAAACGGGTAATGGTATCTGCATTTCTGATAATATTCATGAAGTCAATCTGTAAATTCTGACAGCCAGGTGCTGCACTAAACTGTTTTGAAGTTGCACATGAGGCAGTGGTCAAATGACTTGCAATCATATCTTACTGTGGAGATACATGGTTATATAAACAAATTACACTACACCAAAATGACGAGAAACTGCATATATATTTTCAATATCTTTATTACAAGTCAATTGTTTTGGTAAAAATCTAATACAACTCTCTTACTAAAAAAACATTAATAATACTATTGTTTGTATGGCATTTTAAACATTGTGAAACTTTGTTCGCCCTCTGTACAACATTTCATTGTAATGTTATTATTCCATTTGACATATAAATTAGAGAGATGCCAAAACTATATTTAGTTCGAACTTTCTAAATATTTTTTGTTACAACAGCTTTACAAATTGTATAGCATTAAATCATAAAATAATGTTATGTACAATTTACCTAACTGCAAACTATAATGTTAGCATAAAACTAGAATCAACTCTTCCGACTAAGACAATTACAAAATACATGGAATCATTGCGCCAGGCTAAGCATATATGGCTTCATCAACCTAGTAAATATTTGTGGCCAAACCTATAATAAATGGCCTCATGATGCCAAACTCAGCACGCAAGGCCTCATGGTGCTAAACCAAGCAGATATGGGATCAAACCTTGCATATATGGCAATATGGTGCTAAACCTAGCAAAAATGACATCATAGTTAATAATCCAGCATACAGGACATCATGATGCTAAACCTAGCATGCACGGTCTCAAGGTGCCAAACCTTGCATACATGGCACCATGACACCAAAGTAAGAACACATGTCACCTTGGTGCAAAACCAAGCAAGCACGGCATCATGGTGCCTTACCTTGCATATATGATATCATAGTGATAATCCTAGCATACATGACAACATTGTGACAAACCTAGTATACATGGCATCATAATGCCTACCCTTGCATATATGGTATCATAGTGGTTAACCTAGCATACATGAAATCATTGTGACAAGCCTAGTATACACGGCATTATGGTGCCAAACCAAGAATGCATGGTATCATGGTGCCAAATCTAGCCTAGCATATATGACCTACACAATATTAAAATCACGCAATAAAACTTATAAAATCAACAATTATATCAAAACACAACATTGCTTCGTAAAAACCCTTCAAACGTCAACTGACTAAAGTGACTTTAGTCTAAATTTCACTGTTCGGTTTGAAAACATAGTTTTACATAAGTATTGATAGGCGAGATAGTTAAGAAAACGTATAGTTTTGATAAAAGAAAGGAAACAGGATAATATTCGACCAGATCAGCCAGCAAATGAACATATTCCTTATTATGTCACATCCGAACACGGGTTATCTTAGAAACCCGTGTCACTTTCACGCAAAAAGTTAATCTCTAATCTTTCGGTTACTTTCGCTGTGTAACCGATATTTTCAAGACTGTACTGATGTAAGGTTGCCACCGGAGGGTATGCAGGTGCATTATACGACAGCATTTCTATGAACAACGCAAGTATGGTCTTCAAAGAACAAATAAAACTAGTATAAAACAAAACAAACTGCATACAAGAGGGCCATGATGGCCCTATATCGCTCACCTGTTATCATTGCACTTGAGGACAAGAAGGTCCTCAGTAAAAATATTTAAGTCCAAAGGACAGGGACAACAAAGGGAAGAAATTTAACCAAAAAGAAAAAACAATTCTTACAAGGTACAGATATGTCAAAATGCACCTAAAAATTGGAGGTACCATCCATGTTGTACCACAGAAAGGTGGTCTCGGTTTTTTCCTACGGCCAATAATAAAAAAGTTACTAAAAATAAGCTATTTATAGTAACGTAAAAGGGAAGTAATTAAAAAAAAAATATTGTAAGTGAACAAAAGAAGGTAGCCTGGCTCCCTGGCTGCATGGTTATTTTTATATAAATACTGGAAACATTTTATAAGAAAATTTTAGGCCTCTAAAATAGCATAATTTTATCTGATGGCTGAACCATACATGTTCGGAGCCAGGGGCAATAAAAAATCTCAATGTAGAAACACCCTTCTGGAGTTACTTCCCTCTTAATGAAGAAAACTGATATATGTAAATAAGAACAAACATAGGGACGGGAGCCAGTCTAAAAAGAAGGCTCTGCCAAATAAATCTGTTGACATAAATGAAATTTCAGATCAGTATCTTCATTAGTTACAGAGATATACCCATTTTAATTTGAAATAAAGGGAGGTAATTTGACATAAAATCAGTCCATAGTTAACTACCCTGATTGTCTCAGTCCAACTAATGACAATAATGAAATTTCAAATAAGTCCTATAAGTACTTACTGATATAAATCCATTTTGATTACAATCAGGGGAGGTAATCAGATATAAAATAACTCTGGAACCTACGATTGGATCTGATTTGTCATGGAATCTTAGATTTATTGTTGTTGAAGATATTTTGGAAGTTTGTATCAAATAAAACCATAAATGAAGTCTCTATATGGCTGCAAAAGCCAAAATAGCCAATTTTGGACCTTTAAGGGGCCATAACTCTGGAACCCATGATGGAATTTGGCCAGTTCAAGAAAGGAACCAAGACCTTGTGGTGATTCAAGTTGTGTGCAAGTTTGGTTAAAATCAAATCATAAATGAAGCTGCTATTGTGCAGACAAGGTCAAAATAGCTAATTTTGGCCCTTTCAGGGGCCATAACTCTGGAAGCAATTATGGGATCTAGCCGGTTCAAGAAAGGAACTGAGATCTTATGGTGACACAAGTTTTGTGCAAGTTTGATTAAATTCAAATCATAAATGAAGCTGCTATTGTGCAGACAAGGTCAAAATAGCTAATTTTGGCCCTTTCAGGGGCCATAACTCTAGAACCAATAAAGGAATCTGGCCAGTTCAAGAAAGGAACCAAGATCTTATGGTGATACAAGTTGTGTGCAAGTTTGGTTAAAATAAAATCATAAATGAAGCTGCTATTGTGCAGACAAGGTCAAAATAGCTAATTCTGGCCCTTTCAGGGGCCATAACTCTGGAACCCATAATGGATTCTGGCCAGTTCAAGAAAGGTACCAAGATCTTATGGTGATACAAGTTGTGTGCAAGTTTGGTTAAAATAAAATCATAAATAAAGCTGCTATTGCGCAGACAAGGTCAAAATAGCTAATTTTGGCCCCTTCAGGGGCCATAACTCTGAAACCCATAATGGGATCTGGCCAGTTCAAGAAAGGAACCGAGATCTTATGGTGATACAAGTTGTGTGCAAGTTTGGTTAAAATAAAATCATAAATGAAACCATTATCGTGCAGATAAGAAATTGTTGACGCACGCACGCACGGACGCATGGACGACGGACGAAGGGTGATCACAAAAGCTCACCTTGTCACTATGTGACAGGTGAGCTAATAAAATACAGCAAACATGATATAATAATTATAGAAACAAGTGTCAACCCTGCCGAAATTCATTTTGCATATCAGTTAATCCATTCTATTAATGAAATCTGTAAAAAGATCCTTTGGACCAAGAAGAATAATAGCAGACTCAGTTTGATAGTCTGTTCATTAGAGGTAATGAAATGTGCAAAACTTCTCACGACCCCTAGCACAGGCTTAAGCGGAAGTCTACTATACACATGTTGAATGGACTCCATGATCTGAAAGGACCAGAAAATATACACCACTGAAAAATTATTAAGCATTTAGAACATTCTTACAGGGTAATGATCGTACGAATATGATTTGATGCAGCTCCAATGGGTACAAATGACCGATGCTTGAATATTTGATGATAAACAGACTAAAGTTGACAGGTATGTTATCTCATTGCATCGATTTTCAACAAAGCATTTATAATTCAATACAACAGGAACTGTATCCATATTTAGTGCAAATACGAAAAAATTGCTAAACACTCTTTAACCCTTTTTCTCTAAACATTTATTTTAAAATGTCTGGCCTATAGATCAACATAAGCAATGAGTACTCATAATTATAAACTATTTCTTTAAAGCCGTTAGTGTATGAGCAGCAAACTTTCCACTTAGACATCGATCATTTTCGTACGTGACGAACACTTTAATGATTTTTCTACATACTTGAAAAACTACTTTAGGGATTTCATGAAATAAGATTGCACAGAACGCAATTACTTGGTGTTCAGAGAAGTTAGCTAAAGGTACAAACAGATAAAAGTATTTTAAAAAACATGACATAAATCTAGAGGTTTATCCTAATAAACATTTTCTGATTGTCAGTGAAGAAATCCAATAGTTTGAACTAAAATGTACCCTTGAAAGAGATCATAATGCCTCGATATATTACCTGAGCAACTGATATAGTTTCAGTTCATCACATGAGAGCTTATAAAATCATCATAAATCCGATAATAATCTTAACATCAACCTCATAAACTGTCAATGAAATTACATGAATTCCCCCAAACACACACACAAACAAGGGAAAAACAAATTCCCTGCTAGTTTTATCCGTATGGCCTATAGTTTTACAACATGTTCATAATCAGTTTATCGAATTTCAAGGGAGACAACACTTTTAAAAAAGGTTCCAGTGTAATAAAAATTTGTCCTGCTTTTACAACAGTCTGTATTCTTTACAAGAAGAGGCATAAAATTTATTTTCCTGCAAGTTACGCTTAAACTGAAAGTACTTTCCAATCAAACAATTAAAAAAATGCGCGGATGAAAATATCAACTTATGGAACAGTATTATTCAACATAAACATTTTAACATATTTATGATTACATGAAGAAGTTATAAACATTCGAAAAGATGATAAAAGAAAATGGATTAAGGTGTAAGCAGAGAAATATGGAAGAAGGGAACATAATGTTCATCAAATGAAAATATATATCTTTATATGAAAAGCATAATTAACTGAATTTCAAAACCTGAAATACATTAAAATCGTATGGTAGCACTGATCATGTTCCGTGATATTTTATATTATATTGTTATACTTTAGTGTTGCCGTCGTCTAGAATTAAACGTATCTCTTAGATACCGGTCAAAAATATATAAATAGCTGTGGTCAACAGATACTTTCATGTAGACTATTGTAATGACACTGAGGTAGCTGTTCTAACAATGATGCAATGACTCCGATCCACTTACAGATACAGCCATCCTTTTTGCGACCAGCACGCATCCGCGCAGTCTGCTCAGGATCCATGTTGGTCGCTAATCATTTCTCTAATTGCAATAGCCCTTGAAAACGAACAACTTGGATCCTGACAAGACTTCGCGGATGCGCAGGCTAGTCTCGATCCATGCTGGTCGCAAATGCACTATGGTGGTTTTCTCATGGCACGGCTAAAATAGTAGATATATTACTTAACCACGAAATTCAATTACATATTAATATCGTACAGGTCTCGATACAAGATAAAATCTAAAACACACATGTCTTAATATATCTAAAACAGTAATGCAGATAATAAATTACTACAATCATCATTTAACTTGCCCTGATATCTAAACATTGGAAGACGAAAGACATTTTGGGAAACAAAAATACAAAGCAATCAATTTTCTCAAGCCAGATAATATACAGTAGAAACAATAGTTAATTCATAACACAGTCAACAAAATAGTTTGAAAAATACCTAAATTAATGCCATTTACACGTCACACTCTAACAATGAACATTTAATTTATGCATAATATGCTTAAGATAAATGAGGTATAAAACATGAATGTATAAATATGGTAAAATGATTCCATTAAAGCTCTTGTACACTGATATATGCACGTGCCAAATACCTTTTGTATCTTTACTTGTTTGAAACGGGGCGTATCACAGTCTGAGGTTCCGACTAGATGATATTGTAAACACAAATTAGTCGCTTTTAAGGAGATAAAAAATGCCCTTAGCTGAGACAATGCACGATCTAACGTTATTTTACCAACATATTTATAAGAATGTGCCGGTAAGGTGAATGAAAGATATGTCTTTCTTAACATGGGCTAGATGCCTTAAATCTACTGCCAATAGGCACATATCTGCAACAAATTTGGTATAGTGGCTTCTTTTCTTCTCATTACAATTTGATAGTTTAGTGAAGTGTATTTGTATATTTAGGTTTACTTTATGATAAAAATACGTTTTAGATCATAGACACGTCCATTACGTAACAACACAACCTAAAAACAAATGTTTTCATAAAATGCCATGGTATAATAGTAATAGAATACTGCATCAACATTCCTCTTCACAATACAGATTTTGTCAAGGTAATTCTATTAAGTAGTTGCTTTACAACAAGTTATGAAATGTTACTATAAATTGTTGAGTCTTTTTTCTCCCCCAGGCTTCGAATATATCCCGTACTGTTTGTCTTGTGTAGATAAATATTTCTGAACGCTGAATAAAAAACCTTGAGCAAAATTTTGTTGAATTGGATATAACGCAATCAAAATGAACATTCTGCCATAGAAAGTATCTACAGATATTATTCATCTAACAGATCACTATATAACTCACTCCAGGCCTTAAAAATGCTCTTTTGATTGTGGTTTAAGAATTCCATTAGCATCTTGCAACAACTAGAAGCAATACTAGTTTGAGTTATTTTGATGATCATATGATACTTTATCTGGTTTAAGTCTTCCTCTTCACCATCAATATCTTCAGCCGGGCTCTCTTGTACTGGCTTCTGTCGAAGAAAGATTTCACCTGCCAGAGGAGGCAGGAGTCATTTTGAAGGTTATATGATATTTCATGTCTTATTTAATTCTTCCTCTTCCCCTTCTATATCTTCAGTTAAATCTTCAGATGCGCTCTCACTTCTCGACTTCTCTCGTAGCAGGCTTACCTGCCGATGGAGGCGGGTGTCATTAACACGCCGAGGAGAGACGGGGTCCGGTTTCTTTGTCTTTTTCTTAGCGGGCTTTCCGAACGAAGAAACAGGTCCATGAGTACCACCTCTCATAAAAATGAACACTAATATTCCACACATTATAACTATACCCACAGGTAAAATAACGATTACTGCTATATTTGTCTTGTGTTCTTCAACAGTGTTAGCAGTTTTCGTTGGAGAAGATTCCAATGGTGTTGTTTTAACAGCAGCAGTACGAATGTTTTCAGCTGACTTGTCACTTTTACACAGAGTTTTAACGGACCCATGTCCGGTATTAGTAATGGACCTATTATGAGTTCCATATAGTATTAATGAACTAGTATTCAAGCGTATGTCACCTGAAAAAAATACAAGATACTCATAAGCTTGTTTTATGCATTCACAAGAAGCACAATGTCAATGTTTTAGTGCTCTATTTACGCAAAATGTTCAAGAAATAAACAAAACCTATATACATATATTAGATAACCTGTGTCAGATACACTACTGAAATCATTGGAAAGTAAATAATGACGAAGAATAAAATGATATTGCTTAACCTTTACCATGATTGATTTCTAAAATGAACTTGTTCATCTTTCAGTTTGGATAATACCATTAACTGTTAAAAGGGGTGCTTACCAAAAAGATACTAACTGAATAGCAAACAGTGCAGATCAAGATCAGACTGCACAAATGTGCAGGCTTATCATGCTCTACACTGGTCGGAAAGGCAGAATCAGTCGTTTTCAGCATAAGGGTTAAATGTAATAAACGTCCTGTTGTCGTAGACCTTTTAATATGTTCTAATTCTGAAGTAGTAACTTAGAATGGTAGCATTTTGTATTTTCTACTTACTGCCCGACAGCTTGGACTCAACGGTTAATATCCAGATTCCAAAAGGAATTTCGTCCCAAAAACTCACAGACACCAGTTTTGCCTCTTTATAAGTGGTTGAAGTACCCTACAGAGAGTAAGACAAAAATGCAAAAAAATATTGAAGGCCTAAATCTGTGGTAAATGTTATATTTAGAAATAATTAGAAATCCATATATTGTATAATGATCTCAAAATCAAACGTTGTCAGTGTATTAAGTAGTCATTTATTTATCATTTCATTTCATTTCATGTCTACACATATCAAATAATTAAATATAATCTTCTGACCTCCAGATCGTACAACAACAAAAACAAGAGCTGTCACTATTAGTGACAAATGCCCCCGAAGCGTGCCCAAGAATGATACAGTTGTCTGCGCAAAATAAATAAAAAAATAAATAATGACATTGACCTTGACACGAGACTTAGTTACTGGCAGATTATTTGTTATTGAAACACATGATAATTTGTTGAGTTGTTTGTACTAATTCTTCCATTAAAGAGTATACAGGAGGTATACTGCCTTAATTATAAAGCTTTATTTTCAACAGTCGTTAAGTAAGAATTCCTCTGTGTAGTATTGGTCGCGAAAGTAGGAAATATTTTATTGCCGAGGCAGCCAAAGTTCGATTCTCGACTCGGGACAGTTTTTTCTTCTTCTTGATTTCGCATTTTTAAGATAGGTAAGAAACAAAAATGAACGTTCAAATGTTCATACTGTGACCAAACTTCAAATTTAAAGAAAGATCATTTTTAGCCAAAATCTGGAGTCCGGTCCCTTTAACTATCAAATCGTCGCATGAAATTATGAATACATGAAATACATTTCTGTATGAGCAGTGGCACGCTTTCATGTATTTAAAAATACCTGGCTTTTCTGAAAGTCCATCACAACAGAACGAGTGCCACTGGGAGATATCAGCTCCATAAATATATCATCTGTGGGTGTACCGATTTCCACCAATACAGACACATGCTCTATGGTAGTCAAACAATGCTGACCTCTCAAAATATCACAGCTACTACAAAACTTCACTGTTCTTGTGAAGGCATTGACAACTCTGAAACAAATGAAACTAGAGCTATCACTAAAGATGATACGTATTTCAACTTAAAACCTTGTTTTAAAATGTTGCCTTTTCTTTGCACTACCCATGGTAATTCAAGTTTTACACTACACATGGTAATTCAATGTCATTTAATTCCCCGGAGTTGGTTCTTGTTCTCTTTATTTCACTTTGTCGCAACTAGAAATATATCGTTATAATATATTATAGTTGTCAAAAATGCATAAGGGTAAGGACAAGAAAGAAGATAACTTTATTATTATTCAAGACAGATTTCTTGTGCTATTCAGTTGATACTTTTCAATTTGTCATTGTATCATGCAACATTGAATGTCCTTTGGTGAGTTTAACGTAATTATCTAACATGATAAAAACACATGAACAATAAAGTAAAACAAGATACAATGTTCTAATGTTGTATGGTTCTCTGCTTTCTATTTTATACCGTTGCCATTATTCTTGTGCTTTCCGACCCTCTTATTAAAATGCATCATTATATCATTTTAAGTCAAACTTCCTTTTCTTAATTTTCTTAATTTGAACAAGAGGACCATGATGGTCCTGAATCGCTCACCTCTTCCAACATGACCCAGTTTTGAGTATGACGTCGTTTTTTCTATTATTTGACATAGTGACCTAGTTTTTGAGCTCGTGACCCAGTTTTGAACTTGACCTAGATATTATCAAGATAAAAAATCTGACCAATTTTCATGAAGATCCATTGAAAAATATGGTCTCTAGAGAGGTCACAAGGTTTTTCTATTATTTGACCTATTGACCTAGTTTTCGAAGGTACGTGACCCTGTTTTGAACTTTACCTAGATATCATCAAGGTGAACATTCTCACTGATTTTCATGAATATCTCATGAAAAATATGGCCTCTAGAGAGGTCACAAGGTTTTTCTATTTTTATACCTACTGGCCTAGTTTTTGACCGCACGTGACCCAGTTTCGAAACTGACCTAGACATCATCAAGGTGAACATTCAGATCAATTTTCATGAAGATCCATTGAAAAATATGGCCTCTAGAGAGGTCAAAAGATTTTAATAATTTTAGACCTACTGACCTAGTTTTTGACCGCAGTTGACCCAGTTTTAAACTTCAACCTAGATATCATCAAGCTGAACATTCAGACCAACTTTCATACAGATCCCATGAAAAGTATGGCCTCTAGAGAGGTCACAAGGTTTTTTATTATTTGACCTACTGACCTAGTTTTTTATGGCACGTGACCCAGTTTCAAACTTGACCTAGATATCATCAAGGTGAACATTCTGACTAATTTTTATGGAGATACATTCACAAGTATGGCCTCTAGAGAGGTCACAAGGCTTTTCTATTTTTAGACCTACTGACCTAGTTTTTGACCGCACATGACCCTGTTTCGAACTTGACCAAGATATCATCAAGATGATCATTCAGACCAATTTTCATACAGATTCAATGAAAAATATGGCCTTTAGAGAGGTCACAAGGTTTTTTCTATTATTTGACCTACTGACCTAGTTTTTTAAGGCACGTGACCCAGTTTCGACCTTGACCTAGATATCATCAAGATGAAAATTCAGACCAACTTTCATACAGATCCCATGAAAAATATGGCCTCTTGAGAGGTCACAAGGATTTTCTATTATTTGACCTACTGTCCTTTTTTTTTATGGCACGTGACCCACTTTCGAACTTGACCTAGATATCATCAAGATGAACATTCTGACCAATTTTCGTGAAGATCTCGTGAAACATATGGCCTCTAGAGAGGTCACAAGGTTTTTTCTATTTTTAGACCTATTGACCTAGTTTTTGACTGCACGTGACCCAGTTTCGAACCTGACCTAGATATCATCAAGATGAACATTCAGACCAACTTTCATACAGATCCCATGAAAAATATGGCCTTTAGAGAGGTCACAATGTTTTTCTATTATTTGACCTACTGACCTAGTTTTTGACGGCACGTGACCCAGTTTCGAATTTGACCTATATATCATCAAGGTGAACGTTCTGACCAATTTTCATGAAGATCTTGCGAAATATATGGCCTCTAGAGAGGTCACAAGGTTTTTCTATTTTTAGACCTAATGACCTTGTTTTTGATGGCAGTTGACCCAGTTTCGAACATGACCTAGATATCATCAAGATAAACATTCAGACCAACTTTCATACAGATCCCATGAAAACTATGGCCTTTAGAGAGGTCACAAGGTTTTTCTATTATTTTACCTACTGACCTAGTTTTTGATGGCACGTGACCCAGTTTCGAACATGACCTAGATATCATGAAGGTGAACGTTCTGACCAATTTTTATGAAGATCTTGTGAAATATATGGCCTTTAGAGAGGTCACAAGGTTTTTCTATTTTTAGACCTACTGACCTAGTTTTTGATGGCACGTGACCCAGTTTCGAACATGACCTAGATATCATCAAGGTGAACATTCTGACCAATTTTCATGAAGATCTTGTGAAATATATGGCCTCTAGAGAGGTCACAAGGTTTTTCTATTTTTAGATCTACTGACCTAGTTTTTGATGGCACGTGACCCAGTTTCGAAACTGACCTAGATATCATCAAGATGAACATTCTGACCAACTTTCATAAAGATCCCATGAAAAATGTGACCTCTAGAGTGGTCACAAGCAAAAGTTTACGGACGGACGCACGCACGCACGCACGGACGACGGACGACGGACACCGCGCGATCACAAAAGCTCACCTTGTCACTTTGTGACAGGTGAGCTAAAAAACCAAAGCAAAGTTACTCGGATCTAAACATTCTCTCACCGGAAACTATAGGTGTATCCAGTTACATTATGGCTATTCATTATCCAATATATTTCTGCTACATATTATAATAATGAACACTCAACTACAAACATATATCCCAGACATTTAGCACATAACCAGGTGCATATGGCAATTTGTAGAAGATGGAACGGGATTTCAAACGAAGTATAAACCATATAATAAATTATACTAAGAGTACGTGGTGTTGGTATATACAACAAAGTTATATGTAAGTATGTTGTCATTTGTGTCATCAAGCGTATATAAACCTGATGCAACATATACGCCGTGCTTTCTAAAATTACATATAACTAAACAGGGCGTTACTGTTTGAACGATTTCACTCTGTGTACTGAACTTACTTTGGTTCATATGGCTGAAGTTTTGTCTCAATCAGTGATGAGACTGGTGTATTCTTTTCTGATAACGAAACAAATTTGTCCGCGTTAAGCAATCCAAAGCCAAACATCTCGTGGACTATATAAAGAAAAGGTTATTTATGTTTATAATAAAACTGAAACCACTAGCACATGTATATCAATTAGAATTCAATGCGTTACGCTATACTGTCCTGTACAGAAATTTAAGTATTTTATATCTAATTGTGATATATTGCGAAACCTGCCACTTTACAGTAAATTTACATTCTGTATATTGTAGACAATTAAAGTATCATTTTACATATGCTCTAGTTCAATATATTCGTCAAATGTTAAAGTATTCTATGATACAGGTGTAATATGTAAATCAACTTTTAGTTTACGTCTAAAGCGTTGTATTTCATATGTACACATCAATCAAGAAATATGTTAAAGTAACAGTCTCACATAACACATACCGAGAGGTTTTGTACTTAATATTTAGCACAATATTTAAGTTTTAGCAAGAAATATCAGATTTTAAGTTCTGTATCATTACACTAGTGTCCAGAGGTAAGACTTTAATACCATTTTTTATCAGTCTGTAAGTTTGTCTATTTGTTTGTCCGTCTCTACTGAAGATATTATCGTTATTTCTGTCATTTTAGAATACCTAGTATTTATCTGTTTTACGTAGATCTTAATTTTCACACATTAGTTAGCTCGACGTGATTTAATGTTATTTACTAACCTCTGTATATTTCAGGTGGGACAAGTTTATCTTTGTATAGCATTCTTATCTTTACAATTTCACTTGGGAACAACCACTTGCTATCCGGTCATTAATTTATCAATACCATAAATTATATCTGATATTTACATTTTGGTAAAGAAAATGACATGTACCAACTGAAATATTTCACGAAATACTCCAAGATAACCTTTGGGTAAATAATACACCAATTCCGTCACATTGGCTATTTAAGATACACTTAGTCACAAAATTGGTCAACAGTCCAATGACAAATGAGTATTGAGACAACAAACTGATTGTCAGATATTGAATAGCTAGTACAAAAGTAGCAAAGTGTAAACGTATATATATTTAAACAGGGACAATAATTTTTTCCCCCATTTTACATATACTTACAGTAGAGACCGGCACCATTTCTTTTAAATGTCGCAGCCACTTTGATGCCTCTTGTACCCGAAGCTTTCACCAATAAATGTTGAATATCTCTTACTGACAGGCTGGGGCTGTAAATACAGGTATATGATATCAAAAGTAAGCCATTGTTCAAAACATCTTTTTATAACGCTCAATAAATATTACCAAGTACCTTATGATTTAATATCGTATCTGGTTTGGACGTTAAGATTTAAGATAAACAAATTAAGATATCGTTCACATTTGAGATAAAAATACAACAGGTACGATGTGAAAACAAAGATATATATTCACGATATCATATATTGTAAGTTTTTGACAGTTTAAGTGTGCGTTTGTTCATTACATTAAGCCCTCCATGTGTCTAAAAGATAACTCGCATTATTACTTTAGAATAGAAGGGCTAGGTAACAATTATTATTAAATCTAAGATCAATCTATATAACAACTTAAAAATAGTGACAAAGCCTTGTAGAAGTGGTAACAGTATCAAAACACGACCATGTCGAGGTTACAAATGCGACTCAAGAACACCGTGATATCATGAATATATAGTGTAGATTTAAAACTGAAGCAATGCTTGTTATTGATATGTCTACTGCTAAGCACCTTGGAACATGTGGAACGCACATAAAACACGA
Organism: Mercenaria mercenaria; assembly: GCF_021730395.1. Lineage (NCBI taxonomy): Eukaryota > Metazoa > Mollusca > Bivalvia > Venerida > Veneridae > Mercenaria > Mercenaria mercenaria. The sequence goes on along the minus strand of NC_069375.1, from coordinate 14,464,471 downwards.
AATGTATAAAATGTGACATCTTTATGAATAAAACAAATACACATTAACACAGATTAAATGGCATTATCAAAACGAGTATTCATACATGATCGATTAACGAAAACATGACAAAATGCTAGGTAACAAATATTTTCTCAACTAAAATGAATTGAACGTACTTTGCCTCAAGACCTAGTCCAATTATTCCAGCAACTTGGGCAACAGCTGCAGAGTAACCTTTAAAACTCGAGATACATTTGTTGTAATGTGATGTTGTTATCTGAAAAAGTAAAAGTATAATTATATTTTCACTACTCTCCTTAAGATGGGTCAATCTCACCTTAGGAAAATGTGGCCTTTTTGTAGAGATTTCAAAAGAAAAATATGTTTCACGAATAGAAATAGCAGTTGAAGAAATCTTTCTAATACAGTAAAGCTGCGGTGATCTTATTGATAAGGCTCCTGGCCCGCAGTCGGGAAGTCGAAGGTTCAACCTGTCTAAAGAGACGGGACTTGGTACTGATGGTGAGCCGTCAGCTAGTAAAATACTGGTTACCGATTGCCTTTTCTGCCTGGTGCCTGACATTAACAAATAGGAATCGGAAAGTAACGCTATTTAATATATGTAGGTTTCTCATAAGCCAACATGGCTTGCCCTTTCAGTAGGGGTGACACTATAATAAACAAACGCTTTACTATTTACTTTACTTACAGTAACATCAAACTATCTATATCCAGCCTTTCAGCTCAACAATTAACAAATTAATGAAACTAATACAGAAGGGTATGAACAAACATGTTTTCAACATGTTTACAGCTAGTACTGCTGACAGATGTTCATGATAAGGACTTAATTGTTTATTCAGTGAAAAATGTAAGATATGGTGAAAGACGTTTTGATCTTTCATATAAAATGAACAGGTTTTCTCTTGTCATTCTTAATTCTTTTTAATCAATTTTTCGACGTCCCGCACCTGTTAAAATATGTTTGACAAAATTACCTTATATCTTACACTAGTAATGAAATAGTTCGCCGAAAATAAATTTAATAATATGCAATATTTCAATCAATGTCTAAGCAATACACTCAATAAATGGCTCAATATAATTTATTTTCTGAAAACACACTGTTACATATAAACATTGGAATGTAATGGTGATATGACAGTACGACAGTCCAACTAAGAACTTGACCTTGCGTCTGACCCTGTTTGGTGAGCTTAACTAAAGTTATTTAAAGGCTTTTATATGGTTTGCTTTGACGGCCCTTTTTCGTAACAATATGAACAAGTTTGAGAGCAGAGTAATACAAGAATGCTGTAGACCAAGTTTTGAGAAGATTCATCAATTGTTTAATGAAAAGAAGGCATTTAAAGTCTTTCTGTTTCCAGCGCTGGTGGCCTCTAAGACGTCAACCGGAACTATATGAACAAATCTGAGCTAGGTTTATGAAAGAATGCTGCAGATCAGATTTGGTTCAGATCTACAAGTGCTTCATGAGAAGAAGTATTCTATTGTTTAGGTCTGACAGCCTATAATCTAAAAGGGCCAAGCTAAACCGTTTATATTGAGAGGTGTATGCTAGGATGCTTCTGACCAAGTTTAATGTAATTGTGACTGGTAATTTTAGACGAGATCAGTAAACATAATGACGATGGATGACCACAGCCGGACTATCCACCTAAACCAGCAGCTAACTTGTTACTATACAATCTAAGATAGATCAAATTAAAAAAAAGTACCTTTTGGTGCAATTCTAACGGCTTACGGTCAAATACCATATTAACATTCTTGCTTTATATCAGACTAGTAGATTTGTTTTACGCACAACGGTATAAATAACAAGTATCATTATAACTGCCCTCCGTTCCATAAACAAAACATTACGTTACGCTACCGACAATAAAACTAAACCGGAACACTGCATTAGCGTTCGCCCTAAAATAGTTTACCGGCGTAGTAATCTCGTGTTTTTGTTCGCCTTAAAATGTTTTCATTTTACCGACGTAGTAATCTCGTGTTTTGTTTAAACTTGGTTTTAAATGACCAAAATGTATTTCGACGTCTGAAAGGCATTATTAAAGAAGGATTGAATCACATACTGTATATATGCATTAGCTGGCAATGTTAAGTTAGCATGCTACTTATGGTGAAACAAATAGAAGTCTCACTGCCACTCGTCTCAACACTCGTCTACTAACATAATAAAGTCCGCTAATGTATATTTAATTGTTATATAAAATATATTAGACTTACCACACTCGAAGAAGTAAGACTATTTCCGTCTCCAAGACCAGAAGTGAGTACGCTTGCATCCTTTACAGAACCACTGTGAACAGTTCCATTTACACCAAACATACCAACAGCAATAGTGTGAATATTGTTGGAGAGCAGGTTGCCTGTGGGACCTGCAGGTACTATGTACACAGCTCCTAACCCGTGCCTTCCCTGTAGTCATAAAGGACTTCCTTGGAACAAAGCATAAATTGGTAAGGACTAAAACAGCCTTCGATCCTTTTACCACACTAGATTTTGAAATATTTTAAGTGAAACAAATGCTTACGTGTATAAATGTGTCTATAAAAATAATTTGTTTACATATTTTCAAAATACCAATTCTTCAGAGTTTAAGTTTAAACCCTACTGATTTGTGTGCAGGCATTTTCAAATGTACGGGAAAAAAATCAAAGTTCTGTGAAATATTATTGAATACCATTTTGGCACCATGTGCTATCGCTTCTCTTGTAGCAAGATCGAGAGAATCAAATGGTGCTGATGGTGTCCACGCGTTGACGTATATATCTATGTCATCCAGTCGATGTGTAAGTGCTTTAGAGACAATGTCAGATGCAGTTAAATGTCTTAGTATAGGTGTATGTGGTGGTTGAGCAACCATACGCACCGCAAACATCTTTATTCCTGTCATTAAAAGCAACGATATTCAAATAACTATTACTAAAGACTGATGTAAAACTTTAAAGAATGTTTTACATACACTGTATATATAAGAGACGTTGACTGAATTATAGGTCATATAGCAATTTTCCAGCTTTGATTGTGGGGGAAGACACCAGGTGTACCTCCGTGCATTAATTCATCACGGGCGGGCACATGGGTAGAACCACCGACCTTCCGTCAGCAAGCTTGATAGCTTCCTCAAATGAAAAGTTCAAGGCCCCGAGTGAGGCTACAAACTAAATGTTTTACATGAAAAGAAAGCAAACATCGTAAAGGACAATAGTATATTTGCTGGTTGAACCCTGCAGCGTTAATGTCATGTTATTTGATAATATAATCACTTCTCAGGTGTAAGATGAGTGACAGCGCCTATCCGCAAACACGAGTCACTGACCTTTCGGTGACGATGTCTCTACTTTTAACTTGTTTTTGTCCGAACCGTTTACATGTATATCTTTTATGTACATGCATGTTGTATTGTATCGTTATCCCACACACTTTTATTATACTTACTTCACAAGTAATTATAATAAATTTCTTTGAAAGTGTATATTAAGATTGGTAAACGAAGCTTCCGTCCACGGTATCTTTCTAGAACAGCATATTATTGTCAGTAGCTATAGCTGCTTTAAATGTTCTCAATTCTTTCTGGGCTTCTATTATTACATTTTGTCTCTAGAAGCAAAAGTACCGTAAAGTCAAAGCGTGAAAGTATAAAGAAGGTTACAGACAATTCCTCTTTCATCCCAGTATAAAAAAGTCAATAGTTCTACCTTAGTAACCTGTATTGTTTTTTGTTTTTGTTTTTCAGTTAGATTAATTGACATCGCCGCTGACTTACCTACTACACTGCTGTCGTATGAGATTCCAGCACTACAGATACCATTGCCTCTTTCAGCTGCTAGAATTCCGGCAACTCTGTTTCCATGACTGAAATAAGTGACAAGATTGATTTCTGTTACGGCTATAAATATACTCGTACAAACGTATATATGCTATTTGACGAGTACTGTTTACGACAATGAAGTAAGTTCAAGCCTGACAGAATATCCCATGGGATTTTTCTAATTGACAAAATGAGTACTAAGATAAACAAACACTTTGAATAGAAACTAGCCTTATAATTTAGTGTACAAGAATACTTACACCTTGTTATAATGTAATAAAGTACAGTTTGATAATATCAAAATATATGACATAACATTTGTTGTATTAGAAAATATGTCAGTTTTAAATAACATGCATCAGAATGATATTTATAAAAAAAAACACAATGTAAACGGCGTCAAGCCTTACTCGGTAAATAGCAACGCTTTCTTCTGGCTGCGCTTGAAGACTTCAGGTGTTACATCTGACTTGTCAGAAACAAAGTTGAAACTAAGATTCGGGTTCTAAAAGAAATGAAAAATATATCAGTGCTTGTATACATTTTAGAAACATATTAAATGTGCTTCGGATTTTATTACTTTGGAATATTTTACATGTTTTATATCAAGTAAACCGAAGCAAATCGATGCAAATCGAAGCAAATAAGAAATAACAACTTCTCAGTCTCATTTTAACATTTAAACATGTTAAAAGCCATTTCATTTTTTTTTTTTTGTATTTAATATGTTAAACAAAAAGTAGAACATTACATATACAAACATTTTATCTTACCGTATTTTTCCGCAAATCCAAAAGTTGTTCTTCTATTCCTACACCGGTAACAGCAAAGGTGACCCCTTTACCGCTATGCCCACGTGACCATACTTTTGAAATGTCCATACCATAGTTATGCTCAATGTTTATATTTGACTGCAAGATTGACACATACTCATAGTTAGCTGATACCTCAAGTAAGCAGCATAAAAACTGATCGACAATATAAAGGATGATGCGAACTAACGATCTGATTGTGCTGGATCCATCAACATGATCAAAATATGGATGTTCACTATAGATAGATACTTTAAAATTCGTACAAATACATGATTCATTCATAGAAATCGATAAGGAAAAATCGCAATGATCACCTGCGTTCGAGATATTTGACTAAGACTTCTTGTTTTCATTAATTACATGTATTTCAAAAACAAGTACAACTTAATAAAGGGATGATAGCAGCCGAATATAACTTACTAAATGTACGTTTTCAAATGCATCTATATTGGTACCTTTTCCCGGGTCCCATGGTTGCAATGCATTTTGATACATTCTTACTGGCTCTGCATCAATTATCTGTAAGAGGTTTTAAAGATGAATACTACCATTTCAATAGTGTCTTCCGATGAGTGTTTAAAAAATAAATAGGTGATACTTTAAATGCAGTAAATTAAAATTTCGACACACAAAATCCAAATTCCGAAATACGCAAATCAAATGTGCGACTTAACTTGTTCGAAATTTCAACTTATTTGTTTTTAATGTCGATTCAATACTTTGCCTCCCTATCCGCAAAATTTGGATGTCCGTCCGTCTGTCAAAGGTCAAAACTGTTGATAAATATGTTGTTTTTTTTCATTACTTCAACGAGCTTGTAAGCCATTTTATTGACTCTTACTGACTCTCAGATAGTTAACATACTAAAGTATTGACACATCTTCTTGTACGTTCTTGTTATGTGAGTTCTAAATATGTAACAGGTATCTGCATATATCACCCTAAATACATCCATATACGTTCTTCCCTGGCCTCAAGAATTACTTTAAATTTCAAACAGTAGTCCGAATATAAACCATATGTTTATGTATATTATGTGTATATTTTTCGGTCACAAGGGTCCGATCCAGGTCGAAATCGTCCAAGATATAGACAAAATATTTGAACGCTGCCCGGTCACCCAAGATAATCCGGATTATTCCCCTCCTTCAGTGTTTTCCAGTCGATCCTGGTCTCGAACAGTATCCAGGGCCTAAACCTACATGTTCGTATGGTTTACTGGTATACCTTCTTCCTCTAGGGGTCAGAATTATGTCAAAACATTGTTATAATAATGATATTTTTAAAGTGCGAACACTACCCGGCCATCTTCTGTGACCATTTGAGGCTAACTACATTACCAGATTTTAACCAATTCCTGTGTACACATCTATGTTCGTATACAGTAAATTAAAAGCACAAATTTCGAGTTCAGTAGAAACTGTGAGTAAAAATGTGGAATTTAGAGTTATAAACGTAAGTCGAAATTTCGTGTTAGTATGAGTTACTGAAGTCGAAATGACAAGGTGATTAGTTAGTATGTCGAGATTTCGATTAAGTTAGTCAAACATTCTTGCTAGTGTGTCGAAATGTCAGGCAAGTACGTCGAAATTTCGAGTTTATTCACCTGGCAATAATGCTCTAATGAACCAGTATGTTTAATAAACCGCCATAAACGTTTTTGACGCAGCGAACATTTCAACGGAGCGTCATACTATACGGTTTTCCTTGACAACGCCAGGTAAAATGAACATTTCTTTTCCGACACGGTTACGTATGAAAGGAAGCACTATTACCGCAAACTGCTCTTTGGAGTTATAAATGTCATAGAAAATTGACTTCAATAATATAATATATTATATGTCTGATATATCAAAACTACAAATGATGATTAAAATGAAATTGATAATTATGGCATACGCACAAAACATATTATCATTCATCAACATTTTTCTGTTGTGAAGAAAATATGGGTCATATTTATTCTTTAGCGACAAAAGGTGAAACCTTCACAATTAAAATGTTACCTCATTTAGAAACACATCTAATACTGTTTGGCAAGCTTCTTGTAATGTCTTGTTGCCTTGGTAACTTATATATTCGAATATATATGTTGAAGGTGTAATCTGAAATTGAAAATTCATTTTCTGATAAACATCTGTCTTTGTAGGGTCTGAGTTATAAATGTTGTCAGGTAATTATTATACAGTGGCACAAAATAATCTTTCTTTGAGGGCTCAGTGCGAAACTATTGTAACTACGAACAAGGTACAATAGTTTCGCACCGAGTCCATGGCTTGTTATCTTGAAGTTAGTAATTTTGGTTGCGCAGGCGGCAGTCAAGGTTATACCATTACATGAATTTTCGTTACACCTTGACTAAAGAAAGCAACAGAATGTCAGAACAACAGAACAAAATAAAAACCTTTTACCGATACCACACGCTAATCTATCAAAACTCAAGTTTTCAGGAAATATCAATGTCAAGGAGCACAAAATATTAATCAAATGCAAATTATTAATGAATAGCATATTTAGCAGTTATCTCACGTATATACAGCTATTCAGTTACGATATGAAAGAGAATGATGATAAAATATAACCAGGTACACAGTGTGCTATAAATTCTATACCCTAGTTTTATTGATAATACTGACTTTAAATAATGTATTGGAAAAATCACATTAAAAACTGACACGAATGCAAACGACCTGTTTTCCTGCACTAATTAAAGTAAAAAACCTGTTAATATATGAAAAGACTCGTAATTACGCGGTAATATTATATTTTCCTTTTTCTCTTCATCCTTTGTACAGATTTACCAGGAGGACCTTAATTAAAACGAGATAATAATATGTTAACATACATTCAATGTGTTGAAACAGTGGTTTTGTCTAAGCGTGTTAAAATAGACAAACGTTCACCTCTTTTAAATATTTGGTATCAGTAGCATTGTATCATACCACTGACCTGAATGCTGGACATGTATTCATAAACCTCAAACAATTGATCGTATAACGCATATTATTGATTCGGTAAAAATGTGTCATATTTACGCGTAGCGCACAATAAACAATTTAATTAACTAATCGATTAATAGCTTTAATTTGAATAGTATGCGGTTTCAATCAGATGTTTACTTCTTCGTTACTTTATGATCTAAGGTAACATATTTCGTAGTTTAATATTCACCAGTCGAGTAATATATGCATAACGTGTGCTATTTCTTGTTTGTAATTTACTGGTGCTTAATTATTCATAGCAAAGTCTTTCACTCGCAATAAGTTATGCTTATCCTCTGATCACTCATTTATCAAAGTTTACTAAAGTATATCATGTATACAGTATTATTGCTACTTTTTAAAGTCTGCATATCAGTACTGCTAATGTATTTTGCAGCATTTACTATATTTACGAAAGCGTTGTGTAGTAAGAGAAAGGATGAAGTGATATAAATAAGAAGATAGAATCTAATATACATCACAAAGCTACGTTCTTGATGTAGAGATGATGGGTGGAATGCCGACAGGTATCTAAATCCTCCGTGCACCTTATATTTAACAGTAACAAAACGCGCTAAGACAAAAATATATAGCCTAATTGTCGAGATAAAAAATATCTAGTTGAATATATAACGTCTTTGTCAATGTTTGCATATTGAATCGATTTAATAACTTGAAAATATGCTGTACCGACAATGTAAGTAAAGTAGGAAGGTATGTCAGATAATTATACGAGTATGCCTAATTCAATATATATAAAAAAACTCTAACCGCCCTATTTCAGCCTTCTATACTTACCTCATGTAGCAAACTAAAGTCGTACTTCTGTAAGAGTGTAAACAAAGCCTGCTTATTTGTAGTGTTTACTGTAATCACGGCCCTATTAAGTCTTTCAAAATCATTTTCGGCTAACGCTAAACAAGAATTCAAAATTACAATAAAAATAAGCAATATAATCCACACAGGCATATGCTTATTATCCGTCAAATATCCGCTAATAAACTTTCCTCTCATGTTTCTGTTTATAACGTTATAAGTATGCTAGCAAAACAGCCGTTACACACTACTCTGTATTATCAATATCCCGCCAGTGAAGTTCGTGACCTCAATCGGCCTTGAAAATGAAATGTATACACACATGCGCAGAATAAAGTGTGTCAAATGTTATAAATAGAAATTATATCGATTACGGAAAATACACAAGTGTTAAAAATAGAAATAACGGATAATAACGATAACATGAATTACTTTTATTTGTGCACCTTTTTAAGTTAAATTATATTCAAATTCAAAAGATAAAAGCAAAAATAAAAGATATGTTAAATCATTACGTTAACCGAAGTCACAATCTTATCGAATTAGTATTTGAACAGGTGGCGTGCTGTAAATTCAGATACTGTGAAATTGTCTGATTAATGTTTGGCCTACCTCATAGCAGTAATAGTATTTGCGATATTGACATACCCATATTAAGGAGGTTATAGATCGTTCCAAGGCAATATGTCCCGTCATACAACTTGCTACTTGTCAATTTCCTTTCTCTTAGCTACCCGGCCTTTTTTTTACCAATCCAACCCCATTCCCCCATTTTTAAATCGTCTTTAAAGTGAGACGAACAGAGCTTTATTTAATTAGCTATATATGCACCCATTAGGTAACGACTTTTTATCCATACTATATACACGTTGGGTTTTATACATGAAACTATTCACGTTTTCCATCGTCTGCTAACTATTTTTGTCTCCAGTTCCCGGGTAGTTATTTTACCGCGTTTCTTCTTGCAATTCACGATTTTCTCATGTTTTCAGGGCACTCTTTAAGTGATTGATAACTGATAATTCTTCACTCGAGGTTGAATATTTGACAGCATAACAAGTATTTTGAGTATTTGTTTATTCCCTCCCACCCAGTTCTAGAGAGATTATTCAGGCCAGACATTACGGCTTCTTTAAGTTCTTATAGAAAATTAAGGTTCACAATTACGTATCTTAAACGTATATCCATATATTTATGGGTTTGTAAGCATAAACAGTTGCTACTGAGTAAATAGTCGATCATTTATTAGAACATTAAAGGCAGATATACATTTAACATTTGGTTTTGCTGAATTTAATTTAAGAATATTTTGATTCTTCATGCCAGATGATATCTACATTTAGAAAAGTAACGTCCACAAGTACGCATTTAATTTTGTATCTATATATTTTATGTTGTGTGTTATTCTTTCGTTATCAAATGGAAATTGTCGTTATCCTTTATTGAGCTAGTTTTCATTACATTTTGAATTTTATGTCGTTACTGATGAACACCGAAACATGTTTAACAAATAGATGTAAATAGAAATATTAGTATTAGTTTTGTTTTGGATATTTTTGTTCTAACTCGAAAGAATGTTCTGTTTTACACGCTATACAATTTTTGTTTTTTGATTTAGTTGTTGTTCAAAGAAGCTGAGAGAGACCTGAGTGGCCATCTTATATGCTGTTTAACTATTCTAGATTAAATGAATTCAAGTTAGTACATCGGGCTATAACAGAAAATACATGTTTACCGTTAAGATTTTCATGAACATCTGATTGTATTTTGCCCTAATTTTTTTATAGTATGTTTTCAGGCCGAGTGGTGTACAAAGATAAGATAACCGCAATTACCACACTTCAACATGTACCAACATGGTGAAACTTCACTCATTTATAACTTAGTCCGTAATTTCAAGATGCAAAGTTATAAATACGCCGCCAATATCGTAGGGTAATTTTAATAGCAGTAGATGTAAATCTCTGTTTTACTTAATATACTGTCGAAATGTCTGCTTCATTTTGCATGTAAAATCATTATTATTAAACCCAACATTATTTTGACATCCGATCCAAGAAAATACAAAGACACTCATGTAGGCAAGACGTCTATGAGATAATCCTGAGAAAAATGAGGAGAAAGGGGTGACAGTGAGCAAATTGTATTTATTTAGATATGATCAATTAATGTATATTTTGAATAATTACAATCTTTTCTTTAAATGTCGTTTTCACTAGCATACAACAATAGGTGAAAATGCCGTTACCTCTCATTGTTGATATGCGAAGGAGTGCCTAACTAGCAGTACGATTACTACAAGAGAGATAACCATCTGAATACAAATTCCAGACGTATCATAGCAGTAAGTCCCCATGTGAGTAGATATACGAAATGTAAATGAGCCGCTCCGTGAGAAATCTACTACATGTAGTTTAATACACCAGTCAACGTGCGCGTTTCACTGGTCACAGTTCCTGATTTAAAATAAACTAATTCAGAACAATACAGTTGCAAAATGCAGATGAAAATGGGGTTATGTTTTTTTTAAATGTTCACATGGATTTGTCAGACATGGAACCTAATTTGCGACCAGCATGGATCCAGACCAGACTGCGCATGCTGTTCGCTTACGGTTTCTCTAATTGCAATAGGCTAGTCGCAAATGCACTATGTTGGTTTTCTCATGGCGCGGCTTATTATATCGGTTATTACAATACTGAAAACTGAGGGAACAATGAGCAGCATTAAAAAAAATTACATAATCATGACCAAAATGTTTGTTTTTTTTGGGGTTTTAAGTTTGAAGGTGAAGGTCATATGAGGGTCAATTTCATTTATATAAAAGGGCAGTTTGTATTCTTTTGTGAAGAAATATATACATATTTTGCAAAAGATACTGAATATATTTCGCAAATAAAACTGAAATAACAGAAATCTTATGTCCGAACTAACTGGAAATTAGATACATAACATTGGCCTGAACTACTTACACAAATATTCATGAGCCGGTAAAGAAACTAGTGTATTTCCTAGCCCCCTCTCCCCTCCCCCGTCTCATTTCATGCAGAATATATTCTAGCAGCGCAAAAGACTTAATAAAGTACAATTTCTACACAAATAGCGCAAAAATGAGAAAATTACAACTTTTTTGAACGAATTACTGACCTTAATCTTAGGAAACTTATGAGTTTGATATAATTACGCATCACTGCTCGAGCATTTTGAACATCCCCTTTTAGGGACGACGTTAAACAAAATAACAATCCCATAAATCCTTACAATGGTATCTTTTGGCCTACAGCAAAATATTTGTTTCTTCACGCTTTGTTTATATTTCTTCAATTTAAGTTCAGATTTAGATTAGGTTAGCGACGCACGACTAGCAAATGATCCTCTTGTAAGCAAACACTTTCATTTGCGAGGTTTCAATTTCTTTCGTCAGTTACAGATTGTCATTGAAAAGAACTGGGCTCTACTTCTACCTTAATAAAATCAATCCACTTGTTCTGGAATAATCTTACTGTTGAAATTTAACAAAGGAAATCGATATGAACATCATTGTGTATAATGAAATTAATCAATTTTTCTTCTTTTCGCTTTTATTTCTCAGTTTTCAAACAGCTTTAACAATTGTTTTTACGAAGTTTGGGCGAAATTTGATATTTGATGGTTTTCAATGTGTGGCAGACAACCTCGTTTTTCAAGCAGAAAATGTTTCAACATCTCTGGCGTGCACAAAGATTTGCAAAAAAAAATATATTCAGTGTGTGATGTCATACTCCATCAACCGGATCTACTCACTTGTATCGGCTGTGCTGGAATTTACCATTTCGCTGAAGTCCTACCTGGCTCCACCTACTTTGCACGGTCCAGTAAGTTAAGAGACGGTCTGCGTCTTTTCTTATTTTATTCACATTCAGTGATTTCATTTTATTCTGTCGGAATAAAACTTTATGATTTATACCAAAACACCAAATCAGATATCTTCCGGGATATTTCATGTACGATTCTTGGATATCAAATGTAAAGATAAATGTAATTTTTTATCTGCACTTTGGATTTGGATTTTGACAGAAACAACTATCACAAAGTCCTCAGGAATAACATTTTCATATTTATGATTTCATTTACGTTACTTTTTTAACTTAAAATGAATATTTCTGTTATTTAAACAAAATGGTGCGGACTTGCCGCATTGTGAACCAGATCCAGCAGTTACACAGTTTTACTGACGCTTGCTCGGTGAGTGGCCATTATGAATTGTCATAACCGAACTGAACATTTTATCTTGGTGTTGAGGACAACGCGACTACTTATATAACATCAGTTTTGAATTGTTTAGAATTATGTCTCCTCAAAAATTCGCCTGACAAATACGATAGCTTGAAAATCAGCCACAGAATTTTGAAGTAAATAGGCTCAGACTTTACAAATACCAACTGTAGTTCGAAACTCACACGCGGACTTTTAAAGTAAATAGGCAAATTATTTATTGCGTCTTCAACTTACTGTTATTTGAAATTTTTAAGTAATTTGGCCAGGAATGTAAATGATTGTTGAATTCATTGGAAAATGTTTCCTTACAGCTGGAAAAGGCCACCAAGACTGGATTGGTCACGGAAACAGCTATTATTACTTCAGTCCGGATAAGAAAAACTGGAACGACTCTTTGGTATGGTTTTAATTTAATATTAAACAAGAACTCCATAATCTTTTTATTTTAAATAACCAATGAAACAGAAGTGAGAACATTCTGGAGTCTCAATTTTGCGCAATATGAAAAAAGTCTCACACTTTCTAAAAGTTTATGTATCGACATTAGAAAACTATTTGTCCATTATCGAGTATATTTATGACTTGATGAACCTAATATACATATACACATTGAAAGCGCTTCACAGTAATGAAATAAAATAAAAATGAGCTTGTAGCGTTATATGTCATGAAAAAAAACAAAAAAAAAACAACTAACTTTTATATATAATGCTTCTTTGTATTAGTATTTTTGTTTTATTTCGTTTTTATCTGATCCAAAATTAGACATATTTGAATGCTTTTTTTAAGAGTTTAACCGTTTAGTAGTTGTCACTGAAAACGAGATAGATCTAATATAATTAGATCATAAAGTTAAACCTAAATTTGACGTAATGTTTACAGGCGGCATGTAGAAAATTGGGCAGTGATCTTGCCGAGGTAAATGATGCTACAGAAAAAAAGTTCTTGGTGCTTAACAACAATGATAGACGTAAGCATAAAGTTTTCTTATCCCAGCTTATAATAAAATGTTTGAAATCAGGACTAGAATATTATATACCTTATTTTACAGTCAACAGATAAAAAATGAATTACTTTAGTTACATGAGTTATATCTAATTCTTCAATTACGCGGTTAAAGAAAATTGAGATTGTTATAACACAAGTGCTTTTGATATCAATCTTGTGAGATATTGCTGTAAGATGGATTTACTATTGGTAACAATTGCTATTGGTGACAGTTGCTATTGATAACAATAGTATCATGCGACGCTTTCCAGAATTATTACTGGCCCATTCATTCCTCAGCATCATTTTATATTTTGGTAACTTTTTGTAAGTTGTGGTTCTTGCTGTGTTTTAAGATTTGTTAATAAGATATCAAGCCAGCTTGAAATATATTCATATGAATTTAAAAGAAGGTAACTTTTACTTTTTTCCTCCAAGTGGTGCGTAACCACCAATATTTAGTATAGAAGAATGTAACTGACAGCAATACAACATACAGCGAATAACATTTCTTCAGGATATTGGATCGGGCTGATGGACAAGGAAAGGAATGGCACATATGTCTGGATATCATCCGGACAGAGTCCTACTTTCACTTCTTGGAGCCCGGAGAACCTTCTAACGGGAATCCCGAATACTGTGGTTCGTACCATAGAAAAGACCACAACTACACGTGGAACAACCACAATTGTTTATATGAAAAGCATTACATTTGCGAACGTACATTTCCTGAGTTCTGAAAACAACCTTGTTTTAAGTTCAATGTGGGTTTTCGGTCACTATCACACCACAGTTTCAAACATTGTTACGTTTTGCCGTAGTTTTGAAGTCGTCACCTTATTGTTATACTGAGTGTTGTCTTTTACATTTTAAGAAGAAAAAAACACCGAGGTCTTAACATCAGTCATTTCGGCTTTGAAATATAAAAACAAAACAGGTTGAAGTTGTTCATAAAATTTTCTTGATATTTTAAGGCATTTTAATTGAATAGTTTAAGGGCAATTTAATTTTTTAATTTGGAGATAGCTCAAAGATAAAAAGTTGTTTTCACTATTAAAATGTGATTGGACATAGCTTACAATATCATTAGAACTAACTTTTAGTTTTCAGTTTTGCAACTGTTTATGATCACAGATGTATAGATGTTTTTTTATTTAACCATTCCAGCACAATCAGCTGCAGATTTTTCAGTATAACTGGATAACTGTTTAAACCAAGAAAGTGTTTGCTATCTGATAAATGGCTCATCATGTTCAAATGCACTTAAAAGGTATACGTTACCGGGTCAAAGACACGTTTGACACGTTGTGTAAAATGGATCAGAACTAAATTTTCATTTTGAATTGTATGTTGTGTATCAAGATATTTCCTTTCTTCCTTATATCCTTCTCTGATTCATTTATTCAATAAAAAGTTCTACATATTTTTGAGTTTTACATTCTTTCAAGCTTTCATGTAATCTGAGTAATCATATGTAATTATGATTACATTGACTGTATTTATAAACAGGAGTAATCATATGTAAAGTCTGTTCCATTCCAAAGGTTTACCCCAACTTTGGAGTCATATGACAAAACTACGACAATTACCGGCAAAGTAAACATGGTTTGATAAACTAAAAAAAAGTCACCCTCGAGAAATTTAACGATTTTTTTCTGCTTTGCCAAATATCCAAATAAATGACAAATTTATATTTTCAACGGCAGTCTCCCATTGTAATTTCTTGTCGCCATTGGAGTTTGCTCTCTAAATTTGAAGTATTGAGGGAAAATTCTCGTGAATTTTATCGGGAGCGACTCAAAACTCATTTCGTTCACAATTCCCTACAAGTGAATGCATGAGTGAAATGAAATTTTGTGTTTAAAAAAAACATGTTATTTAGATCTAGAAAAAATGTAAATTGACTCACTTTTAACCTATCAAAGTTGTAAACACTCCAAAATTCTTCCAAGTCTTCAATAGCTCTATCCAATCCTCAATGAATCAGTTGTAAACAAACAAGCTCTTTTACACATCGATGAAATTCAGGCATCAATCGCACCATGCCCTTGAAACGATGACTTGTTCAATTTAACATCATTTCCAAACGCATGGTTCAAAGATAACCTGTATTTTAGCATCCTTAATGAAGTATTTACAGTCCGCCACATATCCAATTTCTTTCACAATGAACACAATATTCACCCTATCGAGTCCCGGTTGTGTATGCTTCTTTTTCTTTGAAAGAAACTTATGACGTATGAGATAAATGACGTAGTATTGCTGGCACTATGCAGATTTATATGAGGCGCACAAGGGAAAATTTACATAGGTGTACAATCAGCCGATAGAAGATAGAAATCTTGACGTGTGTTATGCTACACACTGGTTATTCGGGTACCTACTCGTGTGAGCGATACCGCCCTCGTGTGATTAATGTACATGTTGGTGAACAGGAAATTCACACCTATGACAGGTAATTATTCCGTATTTTACTGAAGATTTGAAAAGGTTTAGTATTAAATGTGTAAGATCATACCTTAACTATATCCATGTCAAATATCTATCTCATATGATCTGAATAACTGTGAAAAAAATACGGTTTTTTGTCGGGGAAATAAAGATATTTTAAGGCGATGGTGAAAGCGAAATCGGATCGTGAACCCATTCTCTGTTTTTATTAAATTATTATTATTATCTTTATTATGCCAGATTTACATTTGACTTAAATAACTGGTAAAAAGTCCAGAGAGCAGTCATAGAACGTAAAATATTGTTATTCATAACCGCCGATTTCAATTATAAAAAAATATCCCCGAACTATCATTTATCAACTTTTATTGTCCATCAGAGCTACGATGTCCAGAAACAGATTTAAACATTTAGGCCTACAAACTATTTTCAAATCATTCATGAATAATTGACGCTAATGCAAGCTGAAACTTGTTTTCTTTCCGTTAAAGTTTTGCTTTAGTCTTACATTACTCCAGTCAGGGTTTTTTTTAACAAAGGTTTGATATTTTTCTTTTTGTTTCTAATCATTATTTTTATATATCCTATATTCCTGTTGAATTTGCAGTCTGGAGTATGCTTTTAAATTCCACAAAGGTAAGAGCGCAATCGTCGCAAGTGTTACGTAACTTCAGATTTTTTTTCTGGATTTAACGAGCACAGATTAATTATTGTCTCTGGCACAAAGTCTTGTTAATAAGGTCCACGGAGACAGATTGATAATTCTTTTCTTTTCGGTCGGTGCTCACACGTGGTAACATTTGGCACAGTGTACGAGGCGCGCGATCGAAGAAATATGATAGAATGATCAAAATGATAAGCAAAAGTGTAACATAGGCGTAGGAGCAGCGGGACCTGAAGGCACCCGGTGTACAGCATGTATTTTGCCCCCACCCCCCCCCCCCCCCCCCCCCCCCCCCCATCGTTTCCCGCACTTTTAATTAAAACAAGAGTTTTTTTTCCTAGAATTAACAGAAAAAGCCCATTTGAGAGAGCATTTATATAAGAATTTAGACTAAATTCAGGGGTGTAAAAAAAATTTTCACATCACTCGCCCTGCAGGACTAATAGCCAGTAATATCTACTCGCCCTTAGTGAACAGCCACTCGCCCTAATAATTGACACTTTTAATACTGTCACTTTTATAAAAGGAGTATTATGTACAATAGTATTATTTCCCGAAAAATATTTATTTTGAAAAGTGTCTAAAAAATTTGGACACAATAACCATCGTCCATCCACCCGTGTTGAAAGAGATGAAAAAAAAAACGTTAAAGATTATCGGTAATTATTCAGTTGATAAACTAAGTAATTGCCCTTGTTTTCATGATCAATTTACACCCCCTCAAAGAGCTAAAAGAAGTGTGTCAGTATCTTGACATCTGAAGTGGAGATCAGAGCGGTATTTTTGCTCGAGATTGTCATGGCATTACGTCATGTTTTTTCGCGCCATGTGACACATCACTGTCTGATCGTACCGCATCGGTTCTTAAAAGTAGTCAATCACATTAATTTTGAGGAACATTTTCTGACATTTTTCACATTTTTCAGTATTTATATATTCTGTTAGAGATTTATTTAAGGAACGAAAAGACCCATTACATAAAGTTAGATACCTATTGGAAATGTATGATTTATTACTTCTTAAGAAATTTTGTAATTATCTCCCTTTAATACAAAAGCGTTTAAAACGTGGATTATTTCTTTTAATTTCAATATAATTTCTAGTTTTACATTTGCATTTGATATATATTGGAATATTACAACTATCTGAAACAAAAGGCAAGTTTTGAAACAAAGTGTAGCTTTGGAATTGATTTATTTAAATCTATCTGGGTTGCGCAACCAAGATAGACAAAGGGAGGTAATAATAATTTTATAAACTTGTATTTCTTATGAATTTGGCAAGATATGTTCTTGTCAATGCAAATCTTTTACAACTCTAATACAGTAGTGCTTATATTCATAACATTCCTTAGGCAATGTATGTTGGTTGGGCAACCAGGATAGGAAAATCATAGTTTAAAAATTCTTCCAGTGAAAATCTGATGTGTATTAAGAACTTGATAAACACAAATAAGTGTAAATTATCAGTTGGTAAAGTTTTTAAAAAATCTGAAAGTTGACCAAAATCTGATTAACCACCTTTAAAATTGCTGAGAAATAGAAATCAATAAAAAGTTTCTTCTTTAATTTGTTATCAAAAGCGAATGTGCTATATCCCGTATAAAAGGTAAATGTCTCAAACGATAGTTACTATAGCGGATATCCTACCTCTGTGACCTATTTGCCCTCAAGGAATTTACATTATTGTTTGACAAAAAAAAACTTTTAAATTGTTGGTAAAAAAATACATGTACAAAGATTCATTTAAAACTTAATAAAAACCGCAATGACATCACATTGCTTTATTTTAAAATCGCATTTCTATTTACGTTCACGAGGTCACGTAACCTATTCTGCCGCACTAACAGAAATCTGTTTGCCAAAAATCGTTTTACTCTATGTATTGTAATTGCTGCCGCTTTTTCATTATTTAAGATTTTTTTATTCTGTTTTTTGTTCTTTCTGGTCAAAAGTCTGAATTTTATGCCCAGAGTATTCATCATTTATTTACTTTTCGAAAGAAATAAGTAACTAAGATCGCGCTGTTTGAATTTTTACAAATGATTATATGAAAATTCGACCGTTTTTATAGAATTTTGCCTACATTTCTGTCGATATCTTATTAAAATCATTATAGAATTCAAATGGTATTATTTCTCAAGAGGTGTTGAAAACTTGAAGCGAAAATGTTAAAAAATGAATGCACTACGCACGGTTTTTGTGTACGTGTCGATGTAAATTAGATATTTAATACGACAGGTCGCACGTGCTTGTGGAATGGAAAATTACCGGAATGACGTTTTGATATCTTTACGATTCGCGGGTAAATTCCAGTCAATCCAGGTAGCGACTGAACCATCTCAAAGTTTGTTGAGGTTTTGGAGTTGTAATTTCTGAATTTTGGTAAAGTAAGGACGTAAAAGACCACTCGCCCGATCGGTCGAGTATACAGCGAGGTCCACTCGTCCTACTCAGACTTTAACTCACCAATGCGAGCGGGCGAGTGGAATTTTACACCCTGTCAGTAAAACGTTAATTGTTACCTTTGAAAAAGAGGCCATTGTCCGTTCTACATTTTTTATCCACAGTGGTGACTAAAGGAGTTTACATGCAACATAAATATGGAGTCTTAAATAAAAAATTTGTTTACGTTATTACTTTTCTGTATGTTTTCCGTCACTGGTCCAATATAAAAATTTGGCCTTTCAGTGGAACATTTACATAAACTGATATTTCTTTATAAATTAGATCTGGGTCCTAAATATAACTAAAAAATACAGAAATGTTAACAAAATTATTTAGGAAAACCCATATTTGTATTTCTAAACGGTCAAGATAGTTTTTGTAACTATGAACGTATTTCAACGCAAATATTTCGAGTAGAAGACATCTAACCATTTTATGTTTAAAACATTTTTTTTCCTTGTCCTGTCCGTTCAGATTAACGTGACGTGATTGAAAGGGAATATCCTGACGGACTGCGAAGTTTAGTTTCCACTTTTATTAATTAAATCCATAAAAATACTTCCGGGAGGTAATATCTATCTAGGTCACATCCACAGAAGTCAAGTTATATTATAATTTTCCGGTCTAACAACAGAAAACATAATATAAGAAGAATACCCATGTGTTATTAAAATATCGAGACGCTCGCACGCACATTTGTTTTTAGAATGCCATTGATTTTTGTGTTTGTTTCTTTCTATTTTCTTATTTATTTATTTATTTATTCATGTTGAGGTGGCCTGACATGAATTCCCCAAGAATTAGCATAATACGATAACAAACACAGTATTTTCAAATATTAACTCGGGCGTTTTAATTTTGAGTTGACCCCTAGTTTGTTGCGCTACGGACGCCGCCATATTGGAAAGTCGACGTAACGTCATATAGCATTACGGCCTATGGGGAAAAAAGAAAAATCCAAGATTATATCTTTAAAATACACTTTATTGAAAAAATGAAAAAAAGGTCTAGAGATATTGATGTATGGTATATAAATATGTTTTTTGGACGATTTTATCGATACTGATAATTCAGAAACGAGGTAAACGTAATAGGTGGAACAGACTTTAATTGATTACATTTGAAAAGGCAATGTAATTGTCAATAATCGATGACATTTCCTATGTTATTATGCACAGGTCTGCCATCATTTGATTTCTTGAAAGTTCGTGGCTTTTAAACACTCTTTCCACTGAAAATGTTACCCCTGTTATGTCAAAAAGTGAACAAATACCATTTTGAACTACAGAAAATTTTCTTCGCAAAAGAAGAAGTAGATATAAAAACATGAATATATCCCCGTATGATATATTGACAACTTTAAGGTTTTTTATCAAAGAAAGAAGTTATTTAATATACATAACATTTATTTGAAGTCAACCTATAGTTTGTTCCCCACAGCCCGGTCCGAAATCTAAACGAAAACTATTGTTTTAGTCAAAAATTGATATCTGCGGCACGTGAATGTTAAACATTGAATTACATACACAGTATGTTTTGTATTTGGATAGAAAGAAAAATAGTCTATTTTCGTATTAACAACATTTGTGTTATAATAGCAAGTGCGGTCCTTTGCTGAGATAGCACGCGCGATCTGACGACATTCACACAAAATGTTCAAGATTGGAGACTAAAGTAAACGTTAAGAAATACCTAAAACTATTTTTCTCTGATGTTGAAGATAAAATGTATCAATCAATATGATTTTTTCCCTTTGATTTAACAATATTTCAGATAAAAAAGGAACTGTATCTATATTAGATATAAAACAAGGTTGAATATCCAACACGGAATGACATGTTCCAAAAACGCTGCCTCCCCAGATCGCAAGCGGACATGAGCACGACCAACAGAAATACACGCACAAGCACGCACGCACTCTCGCGCGCGTATACAAAGCAACGACACGAGGACAAAACGAACACTTAAAGGAACCCAGTTGGGTACGCTTTGGAACAATCAGTGGCAAAAACACAACCGGGGTGCTAAAACCAGTTTCTGGTGCGCACTTAGCCTCACCCTTACCCCAGCACACCCCCCCCCCCCCCCCCCCCGCCATTGTTCCAAACTCACGGGACAGTATAATTAAAAGAGTTCCCCGCCAGGTGAATCCCTAACACACCACACACATAATGCATGTAAAACACAGAAATGGTCTTGTATATTTATATGAAGAAAGAAAACCTTATGAAACTGAAAATGCCTTTGCAGGAGACAGAACATCAAAAAAAAAAACAAAACAAAAAAACACCCTTAAAGGTCCGACGAAACACGTCAGAAGGCAGAAATCAAAAGAAACACCATTAAAGGTCAGACAAAACAAGTCAGAAGGCAAAAATCACAAGAAACACCATTAAAGGCCCGACGAAACAAGTCAGAAGGCAGAAATCAAAACAGTTCAGTCCCGATCATAGAATTCTTCCTCTCTTCCATCAGACATAACCACAGAGGAAAGTGTAGCGCTCAACACTAAATATGTATTTGCATCTTTTGCAGAAACACAAGTGCTTATGCGCGAAATTTGATAAGGATAAATTAAAATGTACATTCGTCTGCGGTATATGTAATCGGCAAAAATACAACAGTTATTTCTAATTTTGCCTAATATGTGACTTCAATGACAGGATCGTGCATAAGTGAGCCCCTTTCTTTCTTAATTCTGCTGTTGTGTTTTAAAAAAATTCTTAACGTTAGAAAAAATTCGATCGTACATCCTGAATTAATACTTCACCAGCACTAATCTGTTTTCTGCTAGTAATCACACGAATTAGGCGTACTGGACAAATTAAAAATTGACCAAGGACAACATATTCTCACCCGGAGATAAATCTAGGACCCATCGATCCGTACATTTGCGTTATTCTAATTGATACTAAAAGTGGAGATCAAAGAAAACTGTGATACAAAATTTTTATATATATATAGTTCCAAACGGAAATGGTAAAGACAAAAATAATCTTCAAACTAAGTTACTTCATAAATTATTGAACCTGTAAAAAGAAGCGGGATAGACAAATGAACAAAAATAATTTTCAAAAACTGACTCCAGAAATTCCGTGATATCTTAATATATCCCATAGCGTATGCCGAACAAGACGTATAACGACAATAGCGCGAAAATTAGTGTCTATACCAGTTTATTATGGAAATCCGTGGCGACACGCTTTTTGCTATTTGCGTTTCATTATTTGCTTTTTGCGTTTTGCGCTTTTTGCCATTTGCTATTATGACTTTGCTATATTGGCAATGAAATACTAGTACACATCAACTAAAAGCTATTTGTAAAGACATCTACACGTGTTTTTAAAATATGGAATCAATGAGATCTTAAACTGAGACAGAGAAATCAATTTTATTATTTATTGAAAATCATGTGTGATATGTCTTTTGCTATCTACTTTTATACGCCCATGAAACGGACGTATTTATTTTATTGGAACACCTGCGGCGGCGGGCAACGTCCACTAAAGTTGTCCGCTTTCGGACTTGAGCAGTTCTTATCCAATATCCACTAACTTGGTCACACTGTTTATAGGATAATGTCTCGGTCAAGTTCGATAATCAGCTGGATTGTCCTAGTGGCTCTCCATTTTCAGCCATTGAATGACTCAAAATTGCGAACATTGACAGTGTCCTCTCTCTAACTTGAGCACCTCTTATCCAAAGTTCACCAAACTCGGTCACAATGTGTATGAGTATAATTTCTCGGCAAAGTTTGATAACCAGCTGAATCCTCCAAGTCTTTCTGATGTTATGGTCCTTGAATTACTTAAAATTGTGCAAACTGACAGTGTCTGCTCCCTAACTTAAGCAGTTCTTATCCAATGTTCTCTAAATTTGGTCACGATATTGATGGACATAATGTCTCAGACAAGGTCGATAGCCAGCCGAATACTCACTGTCACTTTTGAGTTATGACGATTGAATTACTTAAAATTGCGAAAATTTACATGGTTCACTTAATAACTTTTAAAATCAGTTTTTATCCGATGTACAACAAACTTTGTCAGAATGTCTATTGGCATATTCCTCTTCTTCTTTGTTAGCCCTACACTTTCAGACAAGTAATCTATTGGCATATTATCTTTGCCAAGTGTGATAGCCAGCCAGATAGTCTTTGTAACTCTTGCAGGTGCCGGGCCTATTTTGTGACTGTTTGCCATTCTTGTTGTTGTTTCTCTTTTAAATGCATCTTATGCACACGTTTCTGCTAAATATTCTTTAAGCAGCCCCGACTTACGAATAGTCCAAATACGTTCACTTTAATGCGTTTAGTTACATGAATCTTTATACAGATAATGTATGCCAGTTCCAATTAATACTTTACATATGTCGACTTGCATCTGACCGGAAGCTGCCCGTTGAAAACATGCATTGTGAACTTAGAGCGTTGGCCATCTCGAGAGCCGCAGGTAGCTGACAACAAAGTTTATCGTTTCAGCAATCTATTGCTTTAAATATATGCAACAAGGGATCAAATGAATTAAGTGTAAAATAACAGCTGTGTGAAGTTGGCTAAACAAACGACATACTACATTGAGTTTACGTAGCTATCTAAAGTACAGATGCAGACGTTTGATTTCCACACACTTTTATTATATCAAAATGGTTCTATGTAACCACAATTTATTCCTTTAATGAAATGGTCATTTTACTTGATGTGCAAAAACAAACTTAATATTGATAATGACAAATTGGAGGTCCTATAATACGATTCGTTAAAGTTCATGATGTTATTGCAATTCTTCGTTAGACTGGTGAGTATAAAGACCCCGTTTGGTCAGTCTGCCATTAAACAGTGAGGCTGGCAAAAGAAGGCATTTTCTTTCATTTTCATAGAAGTATGAGTCTAACAAAACAAATCTGAATTTTAATCTAATGTCAATAGTCTCAACTAATCTGTAAAAAGATCCTTTGGAAGAAAAGAATGCAACCAAGCAGAATAATAGAAGACTCGGGTTGATTGTGTTCACGAGAGGTAATGAAATATGCAACACCTCTCACGCTTAAGCAATGGAATGGTCTCCATGATCCAAAAGGAACACTGAATCCAAGTACGGGGAGACTTTTTACAGCCACCACACGGCACTTCAAGATTGCTGATGTGATAGCTAACAAAAGTCCCAATCAAATTCCTGCAATATTTGAAGCATCATTACAGCAATAAACTCGGGTTTTTCAAATTTAATTACGGCCATATTCACAATATTAAATAGTATCAATCTTTTACATATTTAAAGCTGATTTCTGCGTAAACTGCAACTGCTATTTCGGGTTCGTACATTTACCCATACGACTGACACAACAAAAAAATAGACATAATGACTTAAGGATCTTAAGGACATTCCGTATTTTAGTTGAAAATCTTTGTTCTAAATAGTTTTAAATTCGTACGATCAAATATTTTTTTAAGTAAAGTTCAAGGCAAAGGACACACGGAAATGAAAACTTTGTAAGATTGTTTTTGACATTTTATTTATATCCCTTCAGTACAGGTTCCAATCAGACATGTTATTGTTAACATAGCAGACAACTAGACTGTTTTCTGAAAGACAATCGTTATGAAATATACCAGTATTCTCTTTGGGTTCAATCACGGAATAGAGCAAACGTAAGTCAGACTGATTCTGGCGCTTATGAAACATTGTCGTACGGGTTACCTGAAAATAAAAAAAAATTATTAGACCATATTTGAACAGCCACTCATTATATCTCGATATTGTTTCTTTGATACTAATGGTATTTGTTTCCGGGTTTAATCTTTCTTGCTAATCAGTATTTCCGGTATGTATCATGTAGGGGGTAGTAAACGCTATAAATGTATCTGTATGCTGTACCCGTATTTTTCAACTTCTCAACATGAGGCGGAGGACGAACGATTTAAGACACGATGCAGAAAGTATGTCTCGCCATAGATTCAAACTCACGACCTCACCAAGATCCATAGATCTGCTTTTTCCGAATTGATAAAACAGCTAGAATTCAGTGAGAATTTTTTCAAGAGATTTTTTGTTCTCAACGGAAATGGTTTAGACAAGCAGGGAAATATAACCCTGCAAAATAAAATGCTCCAGAAATAAAGATTTGCTAATGGCATTTATTGATTTGTTGGGAAAGAAACTAAAATGTCCGGAAGTTATACCATTAGTTTCTGACTTGAATTTTTGAAAGTTGATAAATTAATCATTATGTTTTCCTAATATACTCAGTAACAATCTATTTCAAGAGGTGTTGATGAGTAACTTGAATAAGATATTTGTTGAAATATAAGTATTTGAGACGCTTCTAATTTTTTTTTTTATGACATATATAGCTCATCCTGTATATGTCTAAGTGTTCTGGATCGGTGTCAACTTGTAGCAGTGAGCGCTATGTCCAACTTAATAGTGCTGCTTCGCTGATGCTGAGCGCCAAGCGAGAGAAGCTACTTGTACCATTTTTCACGTCTTTGGTATTTCGTGGCCAGGGAGCGAACACACGACCTTCGACACTCAGAGCGGGCGCTCTGCCACTACTAGGAGCTCATACAGTTGTAATCTGTAGCATTTTTGACGGTAGAGTACAAGATGACTACATAGTGTAGTTAATACATGTATTTCGTATTAATCAATACTATTAGGTTATATAACAATGTTCTGTACAAAACAGAGATATATTTGGACGAGTACCCAGCTGAGAAAACGATATTGGACGAGCCGCCTGGCGAGTGCAATATGGTTTTCTCAGCTGGGTCCCAGTCCAAACATATCGCGTATTGTATAGTACTATGGTAAATAACCTTTTTTTCTACATCTATTTTATTTTAGTTTAAATAAAAATAATTCACTGAATATTGTATTTCTGCCTTTCCTGTGTTCAAGACACATAATCAAATTCTTTAAATAGAGCGCCTACTCCAGGGCCGGATCCAGAAATTTTTGACTGGGGGGCACCAGTCTTGAACGAAGACATCAACGCCGAGGCGCAAGGTTTTCGAGGGGGTGCCTTTGCCCATGTTAGGTAGGGATTCAGGGGTCAGGTGCGGATCAGATTGACTCCCCCTGTAATTTTTTGAAGTACATGCATACAATGGTGGCCTCTGGTGCATTTTAGGTCTAAATTTTAAGGTATTGGAGGAGTATGATACTCCCGTCTTGATTCGGGGGTCAGATCTCCCCCTGGAAAATTTTGAACTACAGGTATAAAATGGTGGCCTCTGGTGCATTTCTGGGTCTAAATTTTGAGGGGCAACTTTGATGAGTACAAGTCACTTCTCGGCCAACTGGGGGGGGGGGGGGGGGGGGGGGGGGGGGGGGGGGAGCACGGGCCCACTAGGCCGGGCCCTGGATCCGGGCCTCTACTCCATCCGATTTACATTCGAAACATTTTCACGCGTTTCGGGCTTTATCGTATGTTTAACATTGGACTGTTGAACTTTCCGAATATACAGAATTTTTGTACGCGCGTGCGTCCAATGGTGTCGGCCCGGTACAATTTCTCCGTCTTTGCTGTATAGTAAAACAAGCATTTTTGGACATGGATTGTGAATTTCACAAAAAAAACTGCAGCATTGACAGCTCTGTATTTCTGAAGAGTAATACTATCCCAGTCAATATATCACAGAAAAACACCACCATCAACGATGAACTTTTTTGCTACACATCAAAGTATCTAGTCCATGTTTAAATTTCCCACTGACATCTGTCATGGCCACCAGTCTGGTGTAGTTTTTTAATCCTTCCGCACAGAAATGTATTCCCAAAAAACACACATAAAACAACTGTTAAAGACATCAGAAATGACAAAAAAGATACACAGTATCAATAAATACATTTGGAATATAACATGTCAAAGTAGGGATAGCGTTATATTGGGAACTTCAAATTTCAAAGAACTACTTTCTAGGATACAACGACCCGGAAGTACTTCTATACCGGGGTGACACCCAATACGGTAATATATTGTACGGTCACGTGTTGCAAATAAACGTTCACGATTGGATAAATAAAATAGATATAGAATAATTCCATATATCACAGTCTATACATATATCGTTATTACATCATCACAATTCCATATCGTAACTATGTACTCTCAAGTCGGAAGAGACTCCAAACTCGGATCTGAAAGTATATAAAGTATCATAACTGTCATGATATAACCATATATTATAAATATCAACTTATAACATATACATATCTTATACATGTACATTATAAATAAAGGATTTAAATCATACATGTATACCATACTTAAAACATTCTATATAAGTCATGACTAATAATTCATATAACAAAGGTAGCCGTGTATAGTGGTACATACAGTTCAGACAGCTTACTTGTAAAACTGTCATAATACAAAATGGTTCCATTCTATTCATTTACCTATATGTAATAAACATAAAATATACATGTGTGTCAACATCAATAACATACCCTGTTTAATGGAACAGCACCCACATACGCAAATACAACTCTGCATCGTCGTCCATACTGTGGTCTGTTAGCTGTAAAAACCAAAACCATCCAGTGACATGCAGTTATTTCAGAACAACCGTCGCTGAAACACAAAACAAACAAAGCCAATGATAACAAGCGAAATCATTGTAAAACAATAGCAACCAAGACATGGACAGATACTGACCATTGCATCCATATCATAATATATCAAACACTTTAATTCTAAAACTTAAACTTTCTGCAGCTCAACTTTTACAACAGAGCTGTTTTCACAAGTCACCCAAAAGAGCTGGAACTTAAAAAAGAACCAGCTGAATTTAGTAACAAGCTTCCCTAATATTCCAAAGGAAATATTCCTGACTTTAAAAATACACAAATACCAACAGAGTTATCTAAAATATAGAATAGTCTAACATTCAGCTCTTCTACACAGTAAGCTCAGTGTAAGCATTAGAAATATACGACTTAAACAAATCTTAAGCGGGGGAAAATTAAACAATTCCTGCTTACAAAATGCTATTTGGTATGGTTATTGAAATGGCTTGGTGAATGGTCTAAAAGTCGTTTAAGTTGAGCTGCCCTTGCAAAGTAGCAAGTGCTATCATCAAGCTTTAAATGGTTGATCATATTCCGCCTCCCTTAATGAATTTAATTTAACTGCTAGGAGACCTTCTTAAAGAATATCATAAACAAAAGACCATCAAAGAAATACACGTAACTTCGTGAAAATTCATACAACTCCACCAGGGCGGCAATATGCACAAATTGTTTTACTACACTCCATACCAATGCATTGCTGGGAAGTGCGAACAATGGTTTTGGAAGATATGGTCTAAGAAGTTTTAAGTGACTCGCTGACAAAAATGCAAACAAGTCAAAATGACGATATCTTAATGCGTCTTTTTTAATGTTGGTATTAAAGTTCAGTTTTACTCAAGCTAATAAAAAACATTACCTCTATACTTTCCAAGTGTATAGGATTTTAAATCGTAGTAAAACATAACAGTTAAATCCTTAATATTCGTAGAGGACTGTACGCGGATATCATGCTTTTCCAAACCTTAATATTTGTAGAGGACTGAAGGCGGATATCATGGTTGTATCTATCCTTAATATTCATAAAGGTCTGTACGCGGATATCACGGCTGTATCAAACCTTAATATTCGTAAAGGACTGTACGCGGATATCAAGGTTGTATCAAACCTTAATATTCGTAGAGGACTGTACGCGGATATCACGGTTGTATCAAACCTTAATATTCGTAGAGGACTGTACGCGGATATCACGGTTGTATCAAACCTTAATATCCGTAGAGGACTGTACGCGGATATCAAGGTTGTATCAAACCTTAATATCCGTAGAGGACTGTACGGGGATATCAAGGTTGTATCAAACCTTAATATCCGTAGAGGACTGTACGCGGATATCACGGTTGTATCAAACCTTAATATTCGTAGATGACTGTACGCGGATATCACGGTTGTATCAAACCTTAATATCCGTAGAGTACGCGGATATCACGGTTGTATCAAACCTTAATATCCGTAGAGGACTGTACGCGGATATCAAGGTTGTATCAACCTTAATATTCGTAGAGGACTGTACGCGGATATCACGGTTGTATCAAACCTTAATATTCGTAGAGGACTGAACGCGGATATCAAGGTTGTATCAAGCCTTAGTATCCGTAGAGGACTGTACGCGGATAACATGATTGTATCAAACCTTAATATTCGTAGAGGACTGTACGCGGATATCACGGTTGTATCAAACCTTAATATCCGTAGAGGACTGTACGCGGATATCAAGGTTGTATCAAACCTCAATATCCGCAGAGGACTGTACGCGAATATCACGGTTGTATCAAACTTTAATATTCGTAGAGGACTGTACGCGGATATCACGGTTGTATCAAACCTTAATATCCGTAGAGTACGCGGATATCACGGTTGTATCAAACCTTAATATCCGTAGAGGACTGTACGCGGATATCAAGGTTGTATCAACCTTAATATTCGTAGAGGACTGTACGCGGATATCATGGTTGTATCAAACCTTAGTATCCGTAGAGGACTGTACGCGGATATCATGGTTGTATCAAGCCTTAATATTCGTCGAGGACTGTACGCGGATATCACGGTTGTATCAAACCTTAATATTCGTAGAGGACTGTACGCGGATATCACGGTTGTATCAAACCTTGATATTCGTAGAGGACTGTACGCGGATATCACGGTTGTATCAAACCTTAATATTCGTAGAGGACTGTACGCGGATATCACGGTTGTATCAAACCTTGATATTCGTAGAGGACTGTACGCGGATATCACGGTTGTATCAAACCTTGATATTCGTAGAGGACTGTACGCGGATATCACGGTTGTATCAAACCTTGATATTCGTAGAGGACTGTACGCGGATATCACGGTTGTATCAAACCTTAGTATTCGAAGAGGACTGTACGCGGATATCACGGCCTTTTGTATCGATATCCTTTAATATCCGTAGAGGACTGTACGCGGATATCACGGTTGTATCAAACCTTAATATCCGTAGAGGACTGTACGCGGATATCACGGTTGCATCAAACCTTAATATTCGTAGAGGACTGTACGCGGATATCACGGTTGTATGAAACCTTAATATTCGTAGAGGACTGTACGCGAATATCACGGTTGTATCAAACCTTAATATTTTGTAGAGGACTGAAGGCGGAAACCATGGTTGTATCAAGCCTTAATATTCGTAGAGGACTGTACGCGGTTATCACGGTTGTAGCAAACCTTAATATTCGTAGAGGACTGTACGCGGATATCACGGTTATATATAACCTTAATATTCGTAGAGGACTGTTCGCGGATATCACGGTTGTATCAAACCTTAATATTCGTAGAGGACTGTACGCGGATATCACGGTTGTATCAAACCTTAATATTCGTAGAGGACTGTACGCGGATATCACGGTTGTATCAAACCTTAATATTCGTTGAGGACTGAAGGCGGATACCATGGTTGTATCAAACCTTAATATTCGTAGAGGACTGTACGCGGATATCACGGTTGTATCAAACCTTAATATACGTAGAGGACTGTACGCGGATATCATGGTTGTATCATACCATACAAACGATTCTCATCCATTATATCTTCTAAAGTTGAAATGCGCGAATTCATATCCTGAGTAAAGCGTATGCCCATGACATTTTATCATTTTTGGTTGCGGTTTTAAAGTTAAAGTTAAAGTGTATTTCTGACAATCATAGCATCTTTATTTTATTCCGAATCACATCCAAAGGATGTTCATGTGCTACACAAAATAGTCCCATTCATGAACAATGCGGATGAATTATCAATGAACAAGCAGTTCTTATTCAACCTGTATCCACTCTTACTGACCATTTAGATTATATAAGATGTATCAATGATAAGTTATTCCATCACAAGCTGCGTCAGGCAGAGTTCATCTTAGATATGAGGCACATGAAATTTGTATTTGTTTTTCATTCATGTATATTCATAGACTGGCATTTAAACAGAAAATAAATCTACCAAAAATCCCACAACCATCAGACATTTCAAGGCTTTAATTAGATCTGGGAAAATAAGAACCAAATGTAATCAATTACAAAAAAAATGCTTCTTTATAGGTCATGAATTACAATGTGATTATAGGTTTAATTGATAACGGTAATCATTTTACCAATGTAATCATGATTACTTTAATTACTTTATATATCTATAAAGTTTTGATATTAACTTATGTCTGCATCAGTCTGGTACAGGATAGATCTTTAACCTTTTATATACTCCTAAAAGTCTCTTCCAACAGCGAATGCGAAACAATAAATATTAAAGTCCAGGGCTCAGTTCTAGGGTTAGTCTGGTAACCCTAAACGTTTACTGAAAATAATCGTAATTAATCGAATGCTAAACAATGGCAGTAATCATGAAGTAATCGATTACTAAAATAATCATTTATATAACAAATCACTTTTCAAGTTGTAAAAATGCAATAAATGCAAGTTTTTTCTGACCTTATCCTTCTTCGGGTATGGGTTAAAAAGGTGTTTGAATTCAAGTTGACAGAAAATAAGCGAGAACATTTTTTTTTAAATAAACAGATGGAGGAAACAACACAACCACCAACTTTTATCTAAAGTATACGAAAAATTCTTTCAAATATTTTTACATAAAGATCTTTATGCTATCATTTAGAAACTTTTCTAATTGTTGTCATCTCTGGTAATTCCACAGATGATGGAACGAAAACCCGACATTGAAATGAAGAATGAAACATTTCGTACCAAATATAATATTTCAAGGTTTTCGAAAAATCTAGCGACAACGGATTGTGCTTTTTCTACAGAATTAGCTGTATATATTAAGCAACGATTTAGAAAACAAGCTACAATTTGCAGTTAAGAAAAGATAAAAAGAACAAGAGAGCAATGAAACCCTGAGTTTCTGGTCCCAAAAGTCACACATCTGACTTTGACTTTTAGAACTGGTATTGATAAAGATTGGTGAATATCATGCAGTTCATGAGAACAAGCCACACGTCCTGCTCCATTCAGAAAACACGACCCAACTGACCTGCCGTTATCATTTACAAAATCTTCCATCACAGGTAGATGTGTCTATGAGAAAGCTCGCGCGCAATGTGCTTTCCCGTTAACGTATAAAGTAATTAAGACAATTAGTGATACCGGCCTACGGAAAGAACTAGTGTCCCCGTTAATGCAGCAATTGACTTATATACTACATATAATGTTGTAAACTGTTTCTGTTATTGTATAAAATGATATAATGTTCCAGCAGCTGTTGTCTTGATATGTAATGTGTAATTTGCATCCTGTAGGATTTTTAAGTGAATCTCCTCAGACTATTCCTCGCAATATCAAACAACGGACCGTGCTTAGTCATGCTTACATACATATTTGTTATCATAAAACATATATATTTGTTATCAAAAAAATTTTCATAAAACAAATTTTCGTTCCGAACTTTTGTTAACATAATATTATCACATTATGCTATGTATATCTCATATTTCTTACATTATGACATATTTCAATATGCTACTTCGTTTACCTGATACTTTAAGTATTGTCTTACATTTTAACAAAAAAATGATATATTCTAATACACTCTGAATCTATTTCATTGCCCGACATTTTCTTAAAAAACAGATATATTTCAATACTCTCAGTGTGTATGATTATACTTTCAAAAAACATGATAAATATCATAAATTGAATTTGAATGCAGATGTTCTCGTAAGAGAAACTCGCTAGAACTGATTTCTATACAACGCCTCTCGTATAAATAGACATTTACGGATTAAGTCTACGTGGACTGTGGACACCTAAGGCGATAGATTTTTCAAGGGGACCGTCTCAACATAGTTTAATTATATTATGCGCGATATGAAAAAGAGTTTATAACGGCAATAGGGTTATTATATCATCACTATGCGGTAGGAGATATAAAAAGTAGAGCTATTACACTCGCTCCGGCGTCGGCGTCGGCGTCTCCTTGGTTTAAAATGTTTGATAAAGTTAAATATATCTGTTATTGTCAAAGCTATTGACTTGAAACTTAAAATACTTATTTACTATCAAGGTCTACACAAGGAAGAAATTTTTACAGAATTCTGCCCCTTTTTAATTTAGCATTTTTGGTTATAGTTTTTGATAAAGTCAAGTATCTCTGTTACTATCAAAGCTATTGACTTGAAAATTATAATAGTTATTTACTATCGAAGTCTTCACCAGGAGAAATAACCCCATAACTCTGATTGAATTTTGATAGAATTATGCCCCTTTTAACTTATAATTTTTGGTTAAAGTTTGTGATAAAGTCAAATATCTCTGTTACTATCAAAGCTATTGACTTGAAACTTAAAACAGTTATTTACTATCAAAGTCTACACAAGGAAGAACACTCCCCATAACTCTGATTTGAATTTTTACAAAATTATTCCCCTTTTAATGAAGAATTTTCTGTTAAATTTTATTATAAACTTTTAAGTCAAATATCTTTGTTACTATCAAAGCTACTGACTTGAAACTTAAAATAATTATTTGCTATCGAAGTCTTCACCAGGACAAACATTCTGCGTTACTCTGATTTGAATTTTGATAGAATTATGCCCCTTTTAAACTTAGAATTTTTGGTTATTTTTTTTGATAAAGTCAAATATCTCTGTTACTATCAAAGCTATTAACTTGAAACTTAAATACTTATTTACTATCGAAGTCTACACAAGGAAAATCAATCCCTATAACTCTGATTTGAATTTTTACAGAATTATGCCCCTTTTTAATTAAGAATTTTCTGTCAATTTTTTTTGATCAAGTCAAATATCTTTGTTACTATCGAAGCTATTGACTTGAAACTTATATGACCTTTGACCCTTAGTGTGACCTTGACCTTGTATCTAGCCATCCAAAACATGCACTCTGCACGTCGACTCGATGTGGTGGTCATTTGTGTAATGTTTCTTTAAAATCCCTCATACAGATCAAGAGTCACAGAGCGGACACGAAACAAAGTCATATGACCTTGACCTCGAAGTGTGACCTTGACCATAAAGCAAGCCACCTGATACAGGCGCTCTGCACGTCCTCTTGATGTGGATAACATATGTTTCAAGTTTGTTTAAAATCCTTCAAGGAGCGGAGTCGACACGAAATTGTTAACGGACAGACGGACAGACAAACAAACAGACAGCCAGATGAACACCTGTGGTATCCCAAAATACGTCCCTTCTGGCGTATAATAACAACAAAGGAATGGAGATGCAAGGTATTACGTTTCCTACAGTTTTCACAATGTTTTACCTGCTGACCTACATTTTGATCCCAACTTACACAGTTTAGATTTTTTTTCATGTTGGACGACGACGACGATGGAATACGGATACATTGCGATCAGACTAGCTCATCTTTTCAACTTTGTCGCAGATGCGCAACTTATAATATTGAAGAACATTTCAAGAAAGTGTTATGACGCTAGATCAAACACATTTTGCGATATGTATAACAAATATTTTCTTTGGCGAACAGACGGACGGACAGACAAATCCAAATATTATCCTGTGCAGTGACATATTAAGCCAGACCTCACCATCATTATAGGAATGTTTTCCTACCAAACATAAATTAAAATTATCATGTTGAGACGGTCCCCTTGAAAAATCGACCGTCTTAGGTGTTCACAGTCCACGTAGACTTAATCCGTAAATGTCTAATACCCATACATGAATGCACATGTATGCTTGAATGCGTATCAAACCGTAAAAACCGGTTTATGTAATCCGTTACAGATAGACAAAGGTTCTCCGCTATACAATGTAACGCGGAGAACCAGTAATTCTTCGTTGACGTTTTCTCACAGTGTATAACTGTATTCTGGCATTGCAGTAATTCAAGAAATGTACATACGCTCAATCGAGTTGCTGTTTTGTTCGTATGTACTAACTGACAAGACTTTGTAATTATTAATATTTGATTTTCTAGGATTTCGCCAGAGTTCTCGGCAGACCAAAACAGGTGTGTCAAGTTTTCATTAGCTTTATCACCATGTCTTTTCACTTTTGTTTTTAAAACACTCAGGCATGCTGTTAACAATTTAGATAAAGCGGCCATAGTAGCTCAGTGGTAGATTGTCCGCGTTGAGTACGGTAGATCGGGTGGAGGGGGAGGGGGGCGGGAGAGAGAGAGAGGAGACGGGGTCCATCCCCGGCCACGTCATACCAAAGACGTGGTGAAAAATGGTATTGGAAGCTCCCTTGCTTGGCACTCAGCATTTAATGGGTTGAACCAGGAAGTAAAATAAGCACAGGTAAATATTTGTTAGATAGCTAGTTTGTCGCACAAATTTTTTTTTGCCCATATTGTCTGTTGATCAAATGCGATGTTAAAGAAATATGATACTATAAAAAACCTCTATTAAAGATAAAAGTCACATAACGACCCAATAGCAGCAGAATGTACCCCCTCCCTATAGCACATATAGACATGGGAATCTACATTGTGAAATTATGCACAATCTCATTGACAAACTAAAATATTATAAACACACATTGAAAGCAATACAAACCATTACAAAGCAAAATAATTTAAACATAAACGCTTCGATAAGAATAATGTCAAAATAACCACGATTTGAATACTAGAATGAAATATAAAGGTTGCTCAGTCAGAATGGAAATTTTAAGCAGCGGTTAATGAATATGAACTGTTTGCGTTGTTTGTCCTTCCAAAGGCACATCTATGACATGGTTTGGAGTATTTCAAGGAAACATGGCCGAATTTTTAATTGCTTAAGGATGACCCAATCTGTAAATGTCTGAATAAGACAAGATTTATGAAACTTTAACGTGTATATTGTGAGGCATGATGCCTCACGACCTCGTTTCATGCAATGGTCTTGCACTGCTTTTACGGCCTATCAGTAGTTATTATTTTATTATTTCAAAATTGTTAGGCTATCTGTCAACTACACTTTAATCACAGTTCATTGTTCTGTAACCTTTCTATGCACCGACAGATAACCAGATGCATTATTAAATTGTTGTTTACTTAACTACATTCCAAAATATTAAGTCACGTGTTTGTTTCAGTTAGTGAAACTTTAAACTGTAGCTTTCGCAGGGATTCTTTACAAAACTACGCAATGTCTGTCTGAATTATTCAACAGTTCAATCAACAATTACCTGCTGTATTAAATTAAATCGATGTTTTCATGTAATATCCATTGTTGACTTTGTAAAGCTTCATAAAAGTTTGTCAGTTGAAATTTTGACAGTTGTCAACCATCTTGGATTTTTGTACGTATGCACCGGGTAACTAAATCTCTGTTTAGACGGACCGAGATCGCTTCATTTTCTGCAGAAATTATTAGTTTTTTTATTGTCAAGTATTTGATATTTAATACTTGGCATGTAGTGATGATTAGCAGCGTTCTAGGTTGTTTCATTTTTATAATTTGTCCGACTTTAGCTGTTTTGTTTTGTTTAGAGGTTAAGCTCCGCCCTATTTGCATATATGGAAATGTTCGTATTCCGAATGACGTCATGGTCGGGAGAAGTAAGTTCGTAGCCTCAACTCGGTTACGGATCTTTCCGGGTATTTTCGACCTTGGCTTTATTCAGATTTGGTACTACATCCTCATTTGCATACCATGCATACCAAAAAGTTAATTATTGGAACGCAAGAATCATCACTTTGTCTCCGTCTCTCGTACATACAGGCTGTAATTTCGGTCGCACTCAGATCTTTTATTTTTTTTTACTTCAAAACTTGTACCAAAATTGTTCAAACTTTGAAACATCAAGGTACTTATTACTAGTAAATTATACAGTTATATTTGTTAACTTTTGCCGATACTTCATAACCGATTTTTATTTTAGTCTTAATAAATAATTATTGTTAAGGCTCCTGAGAAAATAAAAAGTTGTTTGAAGCCGAAAGGAACATTGTCAGTAGTTTATTTAACAGTTTATTTAACTTTGAAATAATTTTGAACTCGGGCGCTACTAGCCTTTATATTTGGGCGCTACCAGCCTTGCCTTAGGCGCTACCAGTCTAAAGAGTGGCGACCAGACCCTAGTTTTTTCAACTTATTGATTACCTCAAATAAATAAAACAAGTAAACCCATATAGTATTGGAATTGGAGGACTTAGTTCCCTGACTGTAGGCCCTTTGCCCTTGGTCTGTTTATTTACATTTTACCACACCCAAGTACAGCACCTCGGGGGCACTACAAAATTTGGTGGCAGCTTAGCAGGATAAAGAACCACACCTCAGCATAACCAGTGACCTTATTAACTACTACCGGTATCAATCGATAAGCGAGTGTGACATTATAAACATTTGTAAACTTGACCTAGATATTTACTACAGTGAAGAGTGTATTGATTGTTAAACCACCCTAGTATACTGAGGAGTCGAGGACTTTATTTACAAAAGCCAAGGCTGATTTATTTGTGGAGACTGCAGCCTTATTTTTTTAAATAAAATATTGTACATGTATAATCTAAAATAAAAATTTAGATTTCAGTCCAGGTTTAATGTAATATATAGCAACTTAAGGCTGTTTCCAAGCCTGGGTGAGTAAGAAAGTCAGTAGATAGGAGTAGTTTAGACTTTGTTAAAAATTTAGTACAAAGCTAGTATAACCACCAGTGACTTGTTTTGTTGTGAAAGTCACCTCCAGACTTTGTAAGGGTCATTACCAGACCTTACCTTGGGTAAAGTCGCTACCAGACTTTGGTAAGAGTTTTTTTGTGTTGTTTTGTTGGCGCGTTGAGCTTGGTGTACTTTGTTCTTGGTACATTTATTAGAGCCGTGCCCTGCCGCTTATTAAATATCTAGACAACCATTCTATTGAATAGTGTAGCCGTCTCCAGGCTAGTATTGTGACCGGTACCAGGTCAGGGTATAGCGCTAAAGCCATTCCCAGGCTTCGGTAACAAATTTATTTCATTAATACTAGTAACTGTACCATCCTAACCTAAGTGTGAAACAGCTGTTTCCAGGCTGTTAAGAAAACCAGTCCTTAGAGCCAGTTAAATTGCTGACTGCTACCAAGTTAGCTTTAAAGAATATTGTTAAACTTGATTAATACAAATACATTTGTACATATATATATTTGTGAAAAAATAAAGTGCTAAAACCTGCAATATTTAAATTCTGTAAATATTCTGTATTTTAGAGTAAACATATCATTTTGTGTGTGTGTGTTGTTAAATAAAACAAACTTAGTTACAGTCCATGATGGGAACCACTAGGGAACTTACTATGGACCCAGCTGATATGCCATCCACTGAAGCACAGCATGTCATAGACCATGATTACCTACCCAGTACCCAGGTTCAAAACCTAACCAGATATACCTTATCTACCCAGACTTCTACCACCGACAGTACTCTATCGAACGCCAGGGAGACGGAGGCAACGTCAAGGTCAAGATTACGGTCAATGGACTGCGGTGATATGTATGAAGACAACTGGGTACCAGGCGGCAGACAGTCGGTGGTATTTGGCACGCCTTCCGGTGAGGTGACCTGGCGCAGGCGCACAGGGGAGGACAGAGTTTCAGAAGACCAGGATTTTATCCATCCTAGCAAGTCTTGCATCATATCCAGCGGAGAAGCCATGGCCCCGGGGGTCAGGAAAGCCTTGCAAGGTGTTGAAGATATTTTTTACCAAGTTTTTGTACGTCAAATTATAGCGCATATGCATCCCGTGCACATGTATCCGGTATGATTCCGGGTGATATGATTAATAGTCCTGGTCAAGACCAGGTGTGGACCCACTGGATGAACCTTTGACGGTATATCAGGATGTGAGGAGTCGAGTTACTGTAGGGGCCAGTACAGAACGGCTCCTTGGTCCCCGTGATACTCGTGTTGATGCAGACTTCAATGCTTTTTACCTAGGACTAGGGATGTTGGAAGGTCATTGTCTTCAGACATGCCATCCGAACCTTTACAGTACCCAGTACAAACCCCAATTATGACATGTATGACTACTAATCCATCAAGCAACATTAAACCCCCCACTTATGACGGTACTTCTGACCTTATTTGACACAGTTTGAAATGACAAGTGACCTAAATAATTGTACCAGTGATAAGAAGGCTCTCCAGTTAGCCGTTAATCTGCGGGGCAATGCCACTGACACTGAACTATTAAATGATATCCCCTTGTGCAGAAGGAGAGACTATGGCCTTATAGAAGCACATCTAGTAGAACGGTTCCAGCCAAAAAATCAGAGAATATTACATGTACTAAATTAAGGGAACGCATTCGAAATCGCAATGAGTCTTTAGATGACCTAGCAAATGACATAAAGAAACTAGTTAGACTAGCATACCCAGATCTAGACATGAACTGTAGGGAAGAGATGGCCCTTGAATATTTTGCAGAGGCCCTAAATGACGAGCAATTACGCAGAGACCTGACAGTAGGAGGTCCCAAAACAATGTCCGAGGCCCTCAGATTAGCAGTAGAATCTGAATTAAATTATACAAGACGAAGTTCTTATTCCCGTATGGTCCTAAATGAACCATTAGATGGCATATTGCAGAGAGTAGACGAGTTGGAGAGACGTTCAGAAACTCAATGTATCAGAGAATAACCCAAATTGAAAACGAACAGGGTAAGAGTGAAACCAGAAATAACAGGTCAGATAAACCTGGTAGCAGAATACCACCACGGAAACCCAAATCAGGTGTATGCTTTGGTTGTGGACTACCAGGTCACTATAAAAGCGATTGCCCTCAGTTAAAGGATCCCAGGAATCTTCCTTATAACAGATTCCACAATCCACAATATAGAGGTACCCAAGAGTATAGAAATCAATACCAGAACAAAAGTAGTCAAGATACTAGGCCTCAGAATCAGGGAAACGGTTATTAGCTGAGGGAGAGATCCGACCTTCAGCTATATTAAATCTTTCACAAGGATTGATAATTGATAAACCAAGGGAGACAATTCCGTCGACCTTAAACCATACAAATACTATGAGTGGACTAAGGGAGGCAAATCCTATAATCTTAAACACTTCAATTCAAAGTAGACAATTAGGTACATATTTCATGCCATTGAACATTAATGATTTATCATTATATGCACTTTTAGACACTGGCAGTTCAGTGAGCATATTAAGACTTAAGAATTGGAAATTGATACCACAAGACAAAATACCACCTCTCCTTACTACAACTTCTGTTTTCAGAGGTGCAGATGGGGGAAAAATATCCAGTTTTGGCTTTGTGACATTAAAATTTAGTATTGATGGTATACAATTTGAGCATGATTTTTTGGTTGCAGATGTTAATGCCCCATGTATTACTGGATGGGACTTTATGCACAAACATAGTTTGACCTTAAATATGGGAAATGGTGAGGTCCAGTGTAAAGGCCAAATTGTAGACTGTATAAAAGAACAAAATCTACCAGTGGTTTACAGAATTAGAGCCATTGAGACAATGAAATTACCGCCATACAGTGAAACTGTTATACAGGGAACCTTTGGAAAAGAATTGCCACATTTCCAAACAGGTTCAACTGACAATTATGAAGAGAGACTACTCCAGGAAGGTGTTATGGTAGCCAAAGCCCTTGTAGATATAGGAAGTGGAAATGTACCTTTGCGGCTAATAAATTTAAATGGAAAACCAGTTACTATATGGAAATCAATGAATATTGCTACTTGTTCAACTGTATTACCTGAAGATCACCCTGGAGAAACTGGGAAAATAAACAGAGTCAGTGTTGGTCCCATAGAAAACATGATTTTACCAGAGCACATAAAACCTGTAATGGACGAATGTAGATCAAACCTTAACCCTATGGAGCAAAAGCGTGTTGAGGAATTATTGGTCAAATATCAACACACATTTAGCAAATCTAAATCAGATTTAGGAAATACAGACCTAGATAAACACAAGATAAATACGGGTCTGGCACCACCAATCAAGCAGCAGCCGAGACGACTACCACAAAAGGTACAGGAGGAGGTTAATAGTGAGGTAGACAGATTACTCGAAGCCGGGCTAATTGAAGAGAGTAATGACCCATGGGCTGCACCCATTTTACCAGTTCGAAAGTCTGATAATTCAATTCGACTGGCCATTGACTATAGGAGATTAAACTCTGTGACCCTTAAAGACAGTTACCCACTGCCAAGAATACAGGATTGTTTAGACTGCCTTAAAGGTGCAAAATATTATAGTTCTTTAGACTGCTCTTCCGGTTTCCATCAAATACAGATGGATCCCGATGACATGGATAAAACCAGTTTCGTGTGCCAGAAAGGCCAATACTGTTTCAAAGTTTTAAGTTTCGGCCTTACCAATGCTGTAGCTACTTTTCAGCGATTAATGGAATGCATAATGTCAGGCCTTCAGTATCAGACAATATTCATATATGTTGATGATATTTTGGTTTTCACAACAGACTTTGAGACACATATTACTGAATTAGAGGAAGTATTCAGAAGACTTGAAAGGGCCATGTTAAAAATAATGCCTAAGAAGGTTCATCTATTTCAGATAAAATTACATTTTCTTGGCCATATAGTGGATCAAAATGGAATATCTCCTAATGATGAAAAGGTCAAGGCCGTTTAAGATTGGCCTGTACCAAAGAGTGCTAAACAAGTTTCCTCATTTTTAGGGCTTGTTTCATACTACCGTAGACTAATAAAGGGTTTTGCAAATATTGCCCAGCCTTTACACCAGTTAACCGGTAAAGACAGAATATTTATTGGGACTGATAACTGTCAGCAGGCTTTTGACAAATTGAAAAGAGCACTGACAGAGGCACCCAATGGCGATTCTATTCGAGTCATTGCATATTACAGTCGTACTTTAAATCACGCCGAGCGTCAATTTTGTGTGACCCGCAGAGAACTTTTAGCCATTGTCGATTCAGTTAACCATTTCCATAATTACTTGTACGGTGTACATTTTTTGATACGTACAGATCATTCGGCTCTGTCATGGGCCTTGAAATTCAGAACACCTATGGGACAGATGAGTAGGTGGATAAACACACTTCGTCTTTATGATTTTGAAGTGGAACATAGAAGTGGAATTCGTCATGGAAACGCAGATGCATTGTCCCGGAGACCATGTGGTACTTGCAAACACTGTGAAAAACAAGAACACCTGGATAAAGAAACAGAGCAAGATTCAAATCAATGTATCGGATCTCGTGTTGCTGGGATTGCCAGTCAGCCTTACCTTGAATGTATTCAGAGTCTGCATGAGAGAGAACGGAATGGTTTAACAGGAAAGAATCAGAGTGAAGTTACAGATGACCAACCAAGGACCCTGGAAGGTGATCTGTTGATAAATGTTACCGAGATGCAAATTGAAGGTTCCAATAAGAATTCTGACCCCCTGAGGAATACTGTAAGACCGCTTGAGGATTCACAAGAGGTGGATTGGTCGACAATCCAACAGGAAGATCCCAACATAGGTCCTTTAAAGTCATTTCTAGCTAAACAAGAAAGGCCAATTACTGAAGAAATTTCTCATTTAAGTAGTGAATTTAAAACGTATTACTCACAGTAACCCAGTTAACAGTTACACAACAATGTTGTGTATAGGTTACACACCAAAAAATTAGGAGAGAAACAGTCACAGATAATAGTTCCATATTGTCCCAGAGAAACCGTGTTGAGATACATACATGATCACAAAACATCAGGCCACATGGGCGAAAAACGATTTTACCAGAGATTAAAACGTAATTTTTACTGGGTAAACTGTAAAGATGATGTAGTTCATCACTGTAGATCATGTGTACAGTGCCAAGGTAGACAAATGCCTTCTAGAGCTGCCAAGGCACCGCTGAAATCAACTGTAACTGGCGTGCCCTTAGAAAAGGTCGGGATAGATATTATAGGTCCTTTGCCAATTTCCAGTAAAGGGAATAAATACATACTGTCTGTACAGTGCAACTTTACTAAATGTGTAGAAATGTACTCATTGCCGGATATGACTGTTGGGACTATTGTAACAATTTAGTTAACGAATTCATTTCAAGATATGGTCTAATGACTAAAATAGTGACTGACTGACCAAGGCCGAATCAAAGTTATTCCAAGAATTATGTAAACAATTGGATATTGTTAAACTTAGATCCTCAGCTTTTCACCCAGAGACCTGTGGTCTCATAGAGACAATGAACCGCAGTATTGAAGACATGTTAAGTAAATATATATCAGTAAACCAGAAAGACTGGGATGAATAAATACCAATTTTACTTTTATCATACAGATCATCAGTTCATGCCAGTATTGGTAAGACGCCTTACCAAATGATGTTCGGACATGATCCGAAATTACCTATGGATATAAATGGTTATGGTTTAAAGAGAGCGATGAGTACTCCTCTGATGAATATGTAAGACACCTCCAAGAGTATTTAAGAAAATGTCATGACCAAGCTCGCCATAGCATGCTATTAGCAGCAAAACAACAGAAAAATACATATGATACTAGACTGAAGTTGATTCCATACAAACAAGATGACCTTGTTTGGGCAAAAGTGTTTACAAAACACGAAGGCCGGTCCCCAAAACTGAGTTTCCGTTGGACAGGTCCTTTCAAAGTGATGAAAGTCATTTCCACCTTAGTTATACAAATAAAAAATGTAAAGACTGGCAAACTATTAAATGTTCATCACAACCGGTTAAAACCTTACAATGAGTAAGATGTAATGAATAGATAAATAAACAG
Source organism: Mercenaria mercenaria (assembly GCF_021730395.1). NCBI lineage: Eukaryota > Metazoa > Mollusca > Bivalvia > Venerida > Veneridae > Mercenaria > Mercenaria mercenaria. The sequence continues at coordinate 14,420,491 of NC_069375.1, read as the reverse complement.
TACAGAAAATGACTACTTTTTTTTAAGGTGGTTTCACCTTTGCATGTTGTCTTCAAAATCTGTATTACTGTATGTTGTATACAATTTGGAGACCTACTGGTCACTTGTAAGCCTTATTATTATTACGTGTTTTTATCATATTTCATTGTTGTATAAAAATTACAATGATTCTGTTATTATAGCAAGTATGACAAACAATGGAAGCCGAAAAAAATAATGTCTCGCTTCCAGAGACAATGTATTAGATATACAAGTATTATCATAGTAATGTCTCGCTACCAGAGGCATAAACCACAGACCCAAACTGTATCATTATACAAATGACCACATTTGAGGTGACACATAACAAGTGCCATTTTATTTTTTTTCTACAGGGCTCCAAGAAAAAAAGAAATTCCACAACTACCGCATATACTGAATATTTCCACACGATTATTGATTATCCGGCTTAGTTTAAGGATAACCATACCGTACTCATGTATTATGCAGATATACCGTACCATATCACGTTGATTTACCGTGCTATACCATACCGATTTACCGTGTCGTACCTATACAGCCAAATACAGCTTTATTTATACTTTTTGTATGGATATATACATTAATGGTTGAGCTGTAGAATTTTTGTAAAATACAGAGACTAACCAGCAGAATTGTATAAATAAACAGTTATTCCTAAAAAATAGTTAATGATAAAAATAATGGAAGAGTATAATTATATCGGAAACTCGAACCAGCCGATATAGTAAATACCATATTCATGATTTTTAATAAATAAATTTATGTGCTTAGTTAAAATTGCATGCACCTAATGGGTTTGCCCATTTTTTCCTTTATTTCCAGAATGTCTAAACGGTCAGCAAGTGGATCGGTCCTTCGTTGTAAACAGTGCCGAATTACTTATGACACCATGGACCAGCTTGTTAGACATAAGGACGACAGACATGGACCACAAGTGGTTTGCACGGTTACCGGGTGTAACTTCGTTATCCCCAAAAAGAGGACCGACGTCCAGAGGAGGCACCTCGTGACAAAACACCAGTATGAACAGGGAGTCCCTTTGGAGGTGGTACGGAAAGTCTTCCAACCATACTTCGAGGAGGCCGAGACGCCTATACCGAATGTCTCTGTAAGGTCCACCATTTACAGGCAAACACCCTTGGAAGACTTACAGCAGGCAGGCTTCAGGGTGCCACATACAGAGCATTCGGTTGCTACAGCAAGCATTACTGGCAACCCGGACCAGCCAGTTACCTTACCAGGACAACCGACGACCGACAGGACCAGGCCCACGGACCAATTTGACACCTTGGAAGACCAGACAACGATACAAGAGGACATTGAAGAATTCCTGTCAGGAATGGACCGACCAGAGACGCCAGCACCACTTAGGACGACACCATTAGAACGACATGACACTCTACCTAACCTGGAGTTGGACTGGACCTTTCCAAACCCAAGACTGTCCAGGCCGGTTAGGTATGAGGACGCTACTACGACACCAAAGGACGACGACCAGAAGGATACGACAAACCAGAAGGACCAGGAGGACCAGCCGACGACGCCAGACGTTCCCTCTTCAGCAGGTTTTAGTTTAGTTAGTAATTCTTGTGTAAAAGATATACCACTTGACCCTCGACATGACGGACAGACGTCGGAGTTTCAGACATTCCCTAGACCGAGACCTGAAGAGACTACGGTCATAGACGGAATGGACGTACGACAGAGACCAGAGTTTCCGCCTAAGAAGGTGCATGCTAGGTCTGCGCTTGACCCTAGACTTCTGTTTAGGGATGCACCCTTAGACTTCTTAACGGGAGCTATGGCCAGACTTGCGGCACAGCACAGACTTGACGGACTTAGACGTGCTGGGCTAGACGACGTGGACGTGTCCTTTGAGGCACAGGACTTGACTGTCACCAGACTGGAAAAGGTCACACTACCAGACGGACGCACACTGACCTTACGTACGACATGTACTTTGTCAGATGAGCTTCGGGTTAGTAGGACAGCACAGAGGCAGACGACCGAACAGTCTGAGACTGAGGTACAGACAGAGGACATAGACTTGAACAGTACTGTACCGACATTACGGGACTTGGAGGGTCTGTTAGACAATTTTTAAGTGTATTTTTTTTGTGGCACTGGGTTGTTGTTACTTTTCTCAAACATTTTTTTTTAACTCTTTAAATAGTATACTAGTGTTTTCAAGAAATGCTATTCTTGGTTTCAGCATTCAGTGCGGTAACAATTGGTTAATGGTAGAAATTTTTGGTAAATGTTTACCTTTGAGATAATAAAGTAATAAGTTTAACTCCGGTATTTTAACTTTTATAACTTGAAAGTAGATTTTTTTTACTATGTCACTTCATTTAGCACTTAGTACGGTCAGCCAGTGACTAAGTAATCATTTGATAATTGTTTTTATATTCCATTTAAATTTAAACATTTGGTACATTTCAAGTTCAACTGTTGAATATCACGGAGCCCTGGAATAATTAAGTACTATTACAATTGTTGTTTATTGTTAAGAAGGCTGTTATTATTGTTATACATTTTATTGCTCAATTGTTGCTCAGGTAAACTCCCATGTACTTGTCCGAAATGTTGTTTATTACTCAGTATAGTACTGCCTATAATATGTGATGGCATGTTGGTTATAGGTTCGAATTTAGGTGTCTATATAAATTATTTCAGTACTTATGAATGTTGTTAATGGTACATATGAAATTCTTTAAATGCATAGCATAAATGTAGCATCTATGAAATTTTATTAAATTGATTATATACTTGAGAATTGATTAATTGGGAATCTGTAAATGCAACCTGTGCATGTGTGTTCTACCATGTTAAAGCAATTAAAGTGCAAATGTATTAAAGTAATTGAAACCAGTACTTTGTAATGGCAGTACAGAGATTTCGAACCATATTGTTTAATGTAAATGATTATATTGCTGTATCTATAGGTTACCGGTGCATACTTGTTAATTGTTTTTAATGTATGTTGTTAATTAGTATGATTCGCATCACTATTTGCCGCAAAGTAATTATTATTGTTGTACTTCATGTCACAGGCTGTATTTTTTTTTTTAATTTCGAGGACGAAATTTTGTCAGTAGGGAGGGTATTGTGAGGCATGATGCCTCACGACCTCGTTTCATGCAATGATCTTGCACTGCTTTTACGGCCTATCAGTAGTTTTTATTTTATTATTTCAAAATTGTTAGGCTATCTGTCAACTACACTTTAATCACAGTTCATTGTTCTGTAACCTTTCGATGCACTGACAGATAACCAGATGCATTATTAAATTGTTGTTTACTTAACTACATTCCAAAATATTAAGTCACGTGTTTGTTTCAGTTAGTGAAACTTTTAACTGTAGCTTTCGCAGGGATTCTTTACAAAACTACGCCATGTCTGTCTGAATTATTCAACTGTTCAATCAACAATTACCTGCTGTATTAAATTAAATCGAAGTTTTCATGTAATGTCCATTGTTGACTTTGTAAAGCTTCATAAAAGTTTATGTCACTTGAAATTTTGACAGTTGTCAACCATCTTGGATTTTTGTACGTATGCACCGGGTAACTAAATCTCTGTTTAGACGGACCGAGATCGATTCATTTTCTGCAGAAATAATTAGTGTTTTTATTGTCAAGTATTTGATATTTAATACTTGGCATGTAGTGATGATTCGCAGCGTTCTAGGTTGTTTCATTTTTATAATTTGTCCGACTTTAGCTGTTTTGATTTTGTTTAGAGGTTAAACTCCGCCCTATTTGCATATATGGAAATGTTCGTATTCCGAATGACGTCATGGTCGGCCGAAGTAAGTTCCTAGCATCAACTCAATTACGGATCTTTCCGGGTATTTCCGACCTTGGCCTTATTTAAATTTGGTACTACATCCTCATTTGCATACCATGCATACCAAAATAGTTAATTATTGGAACGCAAGAATCATCACTTTGTCTCTCGTACAAACAGGCTGTAATTTCGGTCGCTCTCAGATCTTTCAATTTTTTTTACTTCAAAACTTGTACAAAAATTGTTCAAACTTTGAAACATCAAGGTACTTATTACTAGTAAATTATACAGTTATATTTGTTAGCTGTATTTGGCTGTTTTTCTCTTAGAAAAAACTCTTCGTGACTTTTGCCGATAGTTCATAACCGATTTTTATTTTAGTCTTAATTAATAATTATTGTTAAGGCTCCTCAGAAAATAAAAAGTTGTTTGAAGCCGAAAGGAACATTGTCAGTAGTTTATTTAACAGTTTATTTAACTTTGAAATAATTTTGAACTCGGGCGCTACCAGCCTTTATATTTGGGCGCTACCATCCTTGCCTTAGGCGCTACCAGTCTAAAGGGTGGCGACCAGACCCTAGTTTTTTCAACTTATTGATTACCCCAAATAAATAAAACAAGTAAACCCATATAGTATTGGAATTGGAGGACTTAGTCCCCTGACTGTAGGCCCTTTGCCCTTGGTCTGTTTATTTACATTTTATCACACCCAAGTACAGCACCGCGGGGGCACTACAATGCTTATTAGGCAAAGCTGTTTGGGAGAAAAGGCTTCAAGTTTCAAGTTTATTGAATAAGTTCTCAGTTTGTTTACATACAAAAACATGTGATAAATACAAGATTTCACAAAAACATTACGTATAGTCACGCAATTACGAGGGCAACACATTGACATTGTTCTAATAGAGGAAAGTATTTATAGATATTCAAACATCATTACAAGGTTAAAATAGGTCAGATTATGTCATTCAAAGAAGCGTGTCGCTAAGTGTAATTGAAGTAGACACATGTGCTTGCTTGACCATTTATTCGTAACGGGATAACCATTTATTTATAACGGGATTACACGTGAGGAATTAAAGAGATAAACGCTTATAATGATCTTACTACGTTATTTAAGAAGAATTTAATGATATATAAAATTGCAACCAAAAATGTGGAAGTAAGATTCTTCATATTAAGTGCAACATATTCTGTGTAGTGTACAGACGTAAAGTGTTCTTAATTCTTGAAATGGATTTAAAGTGTACTGCTGGGACAAGAGTCATGGTTGTGGTTAATTTGTGAGTATTTTAGACTTTTATAATAAAAATTTAAACTAACATATTTAAAATATACATATGATTTAAATAAATTGGTAACCAATGGTGCAGATTTGTACTTTAGGCTATGTGCATTTTCATGGACATCTGATTTATTTGTAAAAATTGCTTAATAAGGTAATGCCCTGTACAGTACAGTTGGTTGTCAAGTACAGTGCCATATTATTCAATATGCTCTTAGTAATTTAAAGAGCATATTCTATGGGAGTACAGTACTGAGTAGAAAGTGTTTGCCTGCAAATGTAACAGCTCTTAAAGGAAACGAAAAGTAAGAGCAGTACCAGTGCAAACTGTTTATACATATTAAATATGGTAGGTCAGTATTTGTGTGCCCTCGGTGCTTAAACGGTTTATAAATATAATTAAAATTAAAACAACTTCCAGCATAAATACTAAAGTAATATTATGCCATATTTATGTGGATTGTTGTAAACCATGTGTTTTTAACATGATGTCTATAGCATTTATGCTGTTAGTAACGATTTTTAACATGATGCAGAGGTCTAAATATAGCATAATAATTATTGAAGCATTTACACTATAAATAGATATAGCATGGTAATAATTCATGTATCAAAATACATAATGTAGTGTGATTAGATCTATCAAACATAGAATATAATGATTCTAATATATATAGCATAATAATAATTCTAGTATGACTGTGGTAGATAAACATAGCATTATAATGAATCATAACTAGATCGGATCTATTAATGTATAAAACAACAACAAAAAAACAAAACAAAAAAAAGTATTAAATGATTAAAATTAGTGTAAATATGGTTAACAAACACAACATAAAGGTGTAAATGAACACAACTTAAAAAGGATATTTAAAGTATTAGTTAACACAATAATAATTTTAATATACTAACATAGCAATTTATTAACGATTTAATATTAAACAAAGAGAGATATTCATATATTAAATGAAATATAAAATTTGTCTTGGTTATTGTTATATGTTTTTATAATAGTATCCAAACAATTTCCATATAGGGGCAGATCTAGTCTATTCGCATGGATTGAGCTCTTTGTCAAAATGAAAGGAAAAAAATAGAGCAATCCTGAGGTCATATTATTGATATAATGTAAGTAAGCTAGATTTATTGAGATATTCTTGCAAAAAGTATTTTAAAGCTATAACATTTTCACATAAAACTGGAATAGTGTAGAAATATATGCATTTAGCTATTATAATGTTTAATTATGGCAGCCTGAAAAATGTTAAAATTATAAATAACTCAATAGCCTTAATATTATCAGTATGAATTCATACTCAGGCTGAACAATGATTTCTTAAATGTTTTGAAATGGTGGTCAGGCATACGAATATAGTCTTAATAGCAATGTACATAGTTATAATAAGCAATCATTTATGGATATCTGTAGCTACCATTATTACATTACATTGTTTTCCTTTAGGCATTATTTTTCATAGTTTTCATAATAATATCCAAAGATTTACATAGTCTAAGAAGTTCAGTTTTATTTTCACTATTCAAAAGCTGGGAGAATTAGATAGTATTTGTGTTCCGGTAATAATATTGTTTAATAAAAATTTGTCTATGCTCTTTAAAAGAGGGGCAACAGAGTAAATAATGATATTCATCTCCAATTTCATTAAGTCCACATAGGCCACATTTCCTATCAGCTAATGGTATTCCTGTCCATCTACCAATTTCCACTGGTAATCTAAGGTTTCTGGTTCTAAAAGCTGTAATAATGTTACAAAAATAATTTGGAAGCAAATAAAAATATTTATTTATTCCAAAATTGTTCTTAAATAGTCTGAAATTGACACTACTAGTAGATTTTGTTGTAATATCATTCCGTTCTTGTAAATATTGATCACTTGATTTCTGCTTAAAGGCTAAAGGAAACCATTTTCTATTCATTTCAGTTTGTGCTCCCAAATGTTTCCAAATCCATTTTTCATTACTACATTTTTAATATACAGTAACCATTCTGATTTGAGTTTCCCTTGTTCCTGGAGCCCATTTAGGATTATATACATGTTATTAGATAATTTATTACTAGTGAAATCAGTAAGTTTACTCCAATAATTGATCATTCTATATCAATATCCAATTGAAGGGGCTTAACTCTTAACAAAACCATAAATCATGTGTGATGGGGTTGATTTTTTAAGATTGAGTATACGTTTAAGAAATTTCAGTTGTACTTTTTCAATATCCTGATTATAGAAAGCCCCATATCTCACATCCATATAGCAAAATAGGTTTGATTACTTTATTAATAGATCAATTTGTAAGTCATATGTCAGGTTTAGTACTCTGATTTTTTTAAATAAAAAAACATTGCTTTATTTGCTTGTTCTGCGATATGTTTTTTTTTGTTTTAACAAAGCTTTTTGTTCTTGATAGATATAATCCAAGTATTTGTATTCATTTGTAGTTTCTAAGTTTCACCTTATATTTAAAATAGTTTTCATAGTTATTTCCTCTTGAGCCAAAAATTAACACTTTTGTTTTTTAATATTTACTTCTAGTTTCCATTGATAGCAGTATTCTTCAAATAATTCTAGACTTTTCTGTAGGTCTGTACTACTTTGACTTAGAAGAACTATATCATCTGCATATAATATTATGAATAACTTAAAATACATACCAATATCATTGAGGCTTATATTGCATTTAATACCATTAACATTTTCTGCACTTAAGTAATTTTCTAGACCATTTAAGTAAATTGCAAATAATAAAGGACAAAGGTTTTCACCTTGCCTTACACCGGTTAAGCATGGAAAAAATTGTGAACACCCTTCATTTGTTTTTATTCTTGACTTCATATTAGAATATATTTTTTTATTAACAGTAAAACATTTACCATTTATATTATATTTTAGAAGTTTTGTCCATAGTCTCTGTCGCCATACAGTGTCAAAAGCTTTTTAAAATCAATAAATACACAGAATTTTTTTTCTTCTGTGCTCCTAACATATCAATCAAGCAATGTAAAACATAAATTATCTATTGTAGAATGATTTTTTTTAAATCCAGCTTGACAATTTCCTATTAAGTCACATTCATCTGCAAATTTATTCAATCTGTAATTTAAAATTGCTGTAAATAATTTTCCAAAACAACTTAAAAGTGTAATTGGTCTGTAATTTTCTGGTAACCCAATATTTCCTTTCTTCTTATATATGGGCATGATATTTCCTTATGTCCAGCTTTCTGGTATTTTTCCAGAGTCAAGTATAAGATTAAATAATTTTTATATATTGGTAGCATTATATCTAGAGTACTTTTGATATGCTCATACAAAATATTATCTACTCCAGGACTCTTGCTATTTTTCAATCATTTAACAGTGTTTATTAATTCATCTTCTGTTATCTCAGTATTTATTTCTTCATTTATTTTATAAATTGATTGTTCTGTATGATTTATATTATTTTCAGTTGTATTTTTGCTTGAATTTACTTCTTTAAAAAATCCATACAAATCATCATGTTTTACTTGTTGTTTCTGTTTTATTTTGTTTACACTATTTATTGTTTTCCAAAATTCTTTGGGGTTATTTCCCTTTATACTTCTTAGGTGCTCTATTTTATTATTCCTATATAATCTATATGTGGTATTAATTTTATTTTTGTATTGTCTACTAACAGTCTTAAGTAATATTTTATTTCTTTCTGATTTATTATTATTATAAATTCTACGTGCCGTATGGTATTGGTTTCTAGTTCTGAAGCACTCATTATTGAACCAGGGTTGAAATTTGTTTATTTTTTGTCAGTTTTCTTTTTAATCTTTTTACTCCCAAAAGTTGATTTACAACTTTCCATGAAAATTCCATTTATATTGTCTACAACTTGATCAATATCATTCTGATTTACTGCATTAGTACCTCTTTGTAAATCTAAGGTTTCTAATACTTTTTCTACTTTAAAGACTTCAATATTTGTACTGAAATTGGTATTATTGTCATAGTCCCACAATTTAGGTATAGTTTCCTCATTATTATTTGTAAGTGAACTAGCTGTCCTGTCCATCCCCATTTCTAGGCCCATTGTTAGAATCACTGGGCTATGCACATCAGAAATCATGTTTGCAAAATCATCTATTGTATATTCTTAATTATTTCAAAAATGTTTGGTGTACATATAAAATAATCGACTGTACTTTTGTCTTTACATGTAGTGTTTGCATTTACATAATCTGATCCCACTCGTCCATTTATAATAAACAAGTCATTGCTAGCACAAAAATCAATAAGCATGCTACCGTACTCATTTGTTATTTTATCAGCTACATTTCTTTCTAAAGGTACATTGAATTGATGTAATGTATTTAGAATTTCATTACTAGCAGATATAAGGTCATCATTACCCATGGAGTGTAATATAAATTCATCACATTGTGCATAGTCACTTTTGTTTCCAACTCTTGAGTTAAAGTCTCCAAACAATATTATAAAATTCATTGATAACCTATCTATTTCAGTTTGCAATTCTTGATATGATAAGGATTGGCATATTTAGTTTAATTGGAGGAATATATATGACTCCATTTTCAAATATTTATTTTCAAGTTGGTGTTTATACTCAAATCTAAACCATAGAACCAATTTGCTATCACTTTTTATGATTTTCACTTTCAGTATAAGTTCATTTTTAATAATAAGGCAAATTCCGCCTGATCTGTATCTAGAGTTCTCAAGTCTATTATTTGTAAACACTTGGTAACCAGCTATTGTGTCAATGTCATCTAGTTTGCTTTCTTGAATTCCAATAATATCATATTTATTGATGATTCTAAAAATTCAGGGCAGTTAAGTCTAGACTTTAATCCACAGATATTTATGGAACAAAACTTTACTTCTTTTTCTGTAACACTATACAGTTCATTAATTTGTTACTGGTTGCCCTCTTCTCACCACTAAAATTCACTGTCATTCTGGTTTTGCTCAGCTAATGAAAATCTTAGATTAAGACTTTCCATCTCTTCCTCAGGTCTCGTAGAATAATCATTCTTACTTGTTTCTGTGTATTCTATATTATTGTCTTCTTCAGCAGTATCTCTGCTTGGTGAGCATTCTCTATGCTTTTTTGTTTCTAGATTTAGCAGGCCTGCATTATAATATGGAATTTCCTGTAGAGGTCCCATATTTGTTAAAACTTGGAACCTGTTTTCTGTTGGGGTGTGTACATTTACTTGAGGTTTGTTTTTAGGTAGGTTATATTGTCTTGAATCAGGTCTATTAACACTTTTTCTGTAATATACTTTTGTATTGCTGTATTCTCTTGGATCTTTCCTTTGGGGTATATATCTTTTGTGATTATTTGAGATATCACTTCTGTCTGTCTTGGAGTGAGTTTCATCATCATCAGGTATAAATCTTTCATTTTCAATGAATAGCTTGTCTCTTACTAATTTGGCTTTTTGCCCTGTTTCCTTGGCTTCTTTCAATTTTGGATAAAGTGTTTTTCTATGGCTTTCGATTTCTTTTGGATACTGTTCTCTCACTACATAATTAGTTGCTTTTAGTACTTCTGGGGCTGTATATCTTATCAGGTCCCGTTCCTTTTCATCTTTGAATTTGGCTATTATCGGTCTGGGTTTTAGTTGGTCTCTAATTCTCCTACCAAGTCTATGTACTCTTTGGAATGTAATATCTCTTTTGATATTCATTTCATCTTTTATGAATTCTTTCAGAGTTTGTTCGGTATCTTCATGATGTCATGTTTCTACTTCAACTTCGTTTATATCATAAAAAATTAAATTCTCTTGCATGCTTCTGCGTTGAATATCAAGGATAGTCTCATGTTGGTCATGTTGTTTTTCTTTTATTTCACTCAGGCTTACTTCCATTTTCTTTACTAGGCCCTGTAGGGCATCTATTCTGTTGTTAATATCACTATGGTCATAGCTTACAGTTTCATATAGGTCACTGATTACCTCTATACTAGTCTACTTTGGTGTTCTATCAGTTGTTTTGTTTGGACTTTAACAAGAGTATTCATTATAAAAACGAAGATAAATAAGTGTGCTAACATTTGAAAAAATATTGGGCTTATAAGCATTTGAGTGATAATGATTTTATTGATATGAATTGAATTGAATATAACTGAAATTTTAATTAGTGCACTGCTTCTGGTTCTGCCCAGTCATTTTGATATTTTAATCAATTTTAACTTATAGATCTATTAGAAATATATGTTACTTTTTTGTGCCTTTGAAAGCCAGTTTAAAATAGTCCGGCTAATAAGCAGTGAAAATACGGAAAATATGTTTCACTGCAGTGAAAAATAAATTTATGCAGTGAAAATACGGAAAATGAAAACATGCAGTATATTTCATTAGTATTTCTAAATATTTCATTTGAAATTATATGTTTATTAGTTCGCAAGTAAAAATCTCACATGTAAACCACAATAATATAAAGTCTTGATTGGTATGTACTATTTAAACAGTTTTATATACAAGTCTATGACAAATTTCAAGTATGAAAATATTTATTAAACTATCATGTTATATTTCGTCTGCACCGTCACAAATTTTAAGTTTGTAAACAAAGTTTACGTGTAAGATAAATTATTTGACAGTGGAAATAAAAAAAACAAACTACTTAACTGTCTATACAATAATGTTTTTAAAAAATCATGTTTTTTTAATAAATGAATATCGTTTAAACTTTAACACTTGTATCATTTGCTCTGATGTGTAAATAAACTAAACCGGTTGGCAAATATTAAGCATCCCATGTAATGTTATTGTACCCCCCGACAACAAAGTTGTAAGACGGGGGTATACTGGTTTCAGGTTGTCTGTCTGTCTGTCTGTCCGTTTGTCCGTAGACGCAATCTTGTGCGCACCATCTCTCCTTATCCCCTTGACACAATTTAATGAAACTTCACACAAGTGATCAGTACCAACAGTAGTTGTGCATGGGGCATGTTAGGTTCTTTTAGAAAAAAAAATTTGCAGAGTTATGGGACTTTGTTTTTTGTTACTATACTTTATACATAGATACAATCTTGTGCGCACCATCTCTCCTCATCCCCTTGACACAATTTAATGAAACTTCACACAAGTGATCAGTACCAACAGTAGTTGTGCATGGGGCATGTTAGGTTCTTTTAGAAAAACAAATTTGCAGAGTTATGGGACTTTGTTTTTTGTTACTATACTATATACATAGACACAATCTTGTGCGCACCATCTCTCCTCATCCCCTTGACACAATTTAATGAAACTTCACACAAGTGATCAGTAACAACAGTAGTTGTGCATGGGGCATGTTAAGTTCTTTCAGAATTTTTTTTGCAGTGTTATGGGACTTTGTTTTTTTGTTACTATACTATACACATAGACACAATCTTGTGCGCACCATCTCTCCTCATCCCCTTTGACACAATTTAATGAAACTTCACACAAGTGATCAGTAACAACAGTAGTTGTGCATGGGGCATGTTAGATTCTTTCAGCGACAAAAATTGCAGAGTTATGGGACTTTGTTTCTTGTTAACATACTATGCACATACAGTCTGCATATGCACTCATGTGCGTGCCTAATCTACCAAACCCTTACACACAATTTAATGAAACTTCACACAAGTGATCAGTACCAACCCTAGTTGTGCATGGTGCATGTTACATTCTTTTAGATAAATATTCTGCATAGTTATGGGACTTCGTTTTTTGTTACTATACTGTATACATACAGTCTATATACATACAGTCCACATAATTATGCAATATTGTGTGCGTCAAATTGCAATGTACTGTGTCAGTGCATGCGCGGGGTACATTCACAGCGTTGGGATTTACAGACCTCCGTCTTTATCCACTTGTTCCCAGTTCGTCACAGACTTCTTTCAATATATGGAGGGAGTACTATCACAGTAGTCAAATGTAATGGTCATGGGTGACTTTAATCTTCACATCCACGATGACACAAATGCAGTAACAGAATTCAATAATTCTTTGTACGCCATGGGTTTACAACAACATGTACAATTTAGTACACACACTGGTGGTAACATTCTTGATTTGGTCCTTACGGAAGTCGTAAATGGTGTTGAAGTAGTTTCTTGTGAACAGGATCCATATATTTCTGATCACTGTGCAGTCAAAATTGTGACAAATGTTAGAAAGGAAAATATAACAAGTGAGGTGGTGCTCTTTAGAAATTTCAAAGACATGGATACGAAAACATTTTCAAGCGATCTGAGAAAAATGACAGTCGAAAGTGATAATGTCGACCTTTTTGTTGAAGAATTTCAGACAGCAGTAGAAAAGATTATGAACTCACACGCACCATTTATAGAAAAAACAATCATCCATCGCGCTCCAAAACCCTGGTTCACAGAAAAACTTCTTCACCTTAAAAGAGTGGCTCGCAAATCTGAACGTTTGTGGAAGAAACATAGACAATCACATCTGCATGAAGCCTTCAAAACAGCACGTAAAAACTACGAAAAAGAACTCAAACATGAGAAACAATCATCTCTGAGTGAAAAAGTTTTTAATGCAAAAGGTGACTCGAAAAAACTTTATCGATTTGTATCTGAGACAACAGGCACTAGGTCTGAGAACCCTATGCCAACTGGACATGACAGTACACTGGCTGAGAAATTTGCAGACCATTTCATGAATAAAATCGAAAAAATTCGAGAATCGTTGAAACATTTCGATAAGTTTCAATCATGCGAAAAAGATTACTTTGTTTTGACAGTTTTAAAGATCTGAGCGAGGAAGAAGTTAGAAAACTTATAAACCAACTACAGACAAAATCATGTGAACTTGATATTCTACCAACAAAAGTGCTAAAATCATACTTGGATGAGCTGTTGCCTGTTATTACCAGATTGGTTAATTTGTCGTTGCGCGACGGCATCTTTCCAACAAAATGGAAACAGGCAATTGTAAGACCTTTGTTGAAGAAAATGGGACTGGAACTTGAATTCGCAAACTACAGGCCTGTTAGTAATCTATCGTTTCTGTCAAAATTAATTGAAAAAGCAGCTCTGTTCAGACTCAATGATCATGTAAACAAACACAATCTTCTGCCAAAAAACCAATCTGCTTACAGGAAAAAACCATTCTTTCGAATCAGCACTGTTACGTCTTGTAAATGATTTACTGGATGCTATGGAGAAGAAAGAAGTTACGGCGCTAATTGCCATCGATCTCAGTGCCGCTTTTGATACTGTAGATCATGACATTCTTGTTGATGTGTTAAACAAGCAGTATGGCGTTCGTGGAACAGCACTTAGCTGGGTTGATTCCTATCTGCGCCCCAGAAGTTGTCGTGTAAGTGTGAATTCAGCCATGTCATTTCCACGCCAATTAAATTGTAGCGTTCCACAAGGGAGCTGCTTAGGACCGTGGCTATATTTGACATATGCGGGGATACTGTTTGATGTTATTCCGCCGTCGATTTCAGTTTACGGCTTTGCGGATGACCACACTGCTAATAAACGCTTTACACCATCATCTCCAACAGTAGAATCCCAGGCAATACGAGAACTTGAACAATGTGCTAAAACAATCAACAACTGGATGAATGAAAATAAGCTTAAAATGAACACTTCCAAAACCGAGTTCATCATGTTTGGTAGTAGGCAACAGCTCTCTAAGTGTTCAACTGACAAAGTATGCATTGTAGGTGATGAAGTGAAATCAGTGAGCTTTATTCGATATCTAGTTGCATTCCTGGATGAAAACTTGAATCTAAAAGAGCATGTAAAACGAAAGTGTAGAACAGCAATGCTCAACTACTTCAGAATAAAATGTATCCGGAAATATCTTACCAAAGAGGCTACCGAAACCCTTGTCCTGTCATTGGTGATATCCCATTTAGATTATTGTAATGTCATTCTGTATGGTATTGCTCAAAGCGAAGTAAACAAAATGCAACGAATTCAGAACATGTGTGCAAAACTTGTCCTAAATCGAAGAAAATATGACAGTTCCAAGCAAGCGCTGTATGACCTTCACTGGCTACCAATCAAAGCCAGAATCACATTCAAAATGCTCACCTACATGTATAATTGTTCAGTTGGAAACTCTCCAGAATATCTTTCTGAACTTCTCAATAAAACAAACACAGACAAGAAACTTGCGTTCTTCAAACTCCGTTACTGGGTGTTTCGTTGTTCCTTTCAACAAGCGCAAAACGTGCAGCGACAGAAGTTTTGGTACTGTTGGACCTAAACTCTGGAATGAATTGCCTCTCGAAATAAGGAACTCGGACTCAATAGATGTTTTCAAAAAGAAGTTGAAAACTCATTATTTTGGAGATTACTTTGCACTCTTTTTAGAGACTGTGACTGTAATTTTTAAGAAACTGAAGTAACGTGAACTGGATGATTTTATTGTGTAAATACATTCGAAAATGAACTATATTATAACAAATACAAAATACAGTTGTTTGTAATAACTTCTTGACATGTCGCAATAACCCACTTATTCTTACTTAATAACAAACAGCTGTCTTACAGTATCTTAATATTCTAATATTTTATTAATCTTATCTGATGTCTGATCATTTTTTTTAATGCTTACTAAATAGTTTATTCACAATGGTATTTATGTTATATGTCATTAAATATCTTAATTTTTGTCGTATTTTTATGTATTTGTAAAACGCCATTGAATATGTGTTGCGTAAAAATAGGCGTTTAATCAAATAAAACAGTTTCAGTTTCAGTTTTTATTCATCACCTTTAGTGATAGCTCTAGATTATTTTTTCTTTATACATATATATCATCCATATAATTTTATCTTAATTGCAGCTATTTATACTTTGTTTTCTTGTATACAAAAAGAAAAACTGCCAAAAAATTATAGCTAGGCCTATGTCACTCAGATAAAAATACCAATTAGAATTTGATACAGGTTTATTTTTCCGCTGAGTAAGGAAGGGAATCTTGTGTCAGTACATTTCTGGGACGAGGTGCCATTAGGGAAGTGGCATATCAGAGTGCACAACAGACATTCCTTAGGTATTTTTCAAGTCTTATCTTTGTACGAACCTCCCAATTAGTTAATATATGAAATGTACATACAAAGTATTCAGACTGCAATACGTTTATATTTACTACTGTTTGCAGATCAAATTGCCCCTTCAACATTTTTCAAAGCGATAGAGTTGCACATTTACGTCACAAAAACTGTACTGGTTTCAGATCGGTTTCCGATAAAAAATGAGAGTTTTCATTATATTTATTTTTAAATACATATTGTTTACAAAAATAATCTACAAATCGTTAAACCCTAATCTTTACTCTTTGCAAGGATGTAAACAATACCAACCTTATCTGCGCATGCGTCCAAAAACAGGGGCTCCGAAAGGGCAGTCTAATTAACGTTAATTGGTTTATCTACAGTACCAGTTTCATGTGGAATCCCTCAGATGTAAACAAAACAAAAAGTTGATTGCTTAATAAAGAAGGAAGAATTTCTCTGTAAACACTTGCCATTGATGTACGAAATTCCGCTCGATGCTTGCTTGTGAAACAGCGTTCCAAAACATATAGTACTCCCTTAATGAACGGTTACATGAAAGGAGAGATTACGAGAATTCGGATACTGGTACTGTTCGGATACTGCTCCGATACCAGTAAAGCTTAAGCTATTTTTGGAGTAATCCTGACAGGTTAACCCCGCCTCATCCGCAATAATTCATTCACCTTGTCGTGAAACTCTTTTTCTTTATCTTTACGTCACACAAAGCGCGCGCTCTGACTCTATCTTTGAAGTATCGCCGTACTTGCATACATTATAAAGTGCAATAAGGTGATAATGGATATTTGTTTTAAAAGTAGAATATTGAATATTTCAACTGCGTTCAAATGAAAACAGCGTTTTTTGTTTGTTATGACAATTATTATCGACGAAATTTCCATCCACGCAAGGTATATAATGTTTTATTGAAAAATATCATTGAACCTTCCAGTTACGCAACACTTGTAGATCTAATTGTCATATCCATAAAAACTGATTTATTTGATATTCAAACTTCTGCAGAGTCTTCCGTAGCTTAACTATCGCATATCTCACTCCATGATTATAGATTTATTTTTTTATTTTATTTTTTTGGTTGGGTTTAGCTTCTACTTGTATATGAATTTATCTACTATATTTATTTGAAGTCGTTTAAACACTATTTCAGTTATTTACATACAGGCAGTTGATAAGCCTTGTCTTCGTTCATGGAAAGAACCAGTTATAGACTCACATAAGTCAAAATAATTCGACGTTTAGTTTGTTGTATATTTGTGACGGTCACTCTAAAAAGGACCAAAATAATTGAGGATAAATAACAGTACACCGTCATGTAAAGTTATTGGTTTTATCGCTTGCACATTATATGTAACGTTAATCGTGTTAATTGAATCCCACTTTTGATTAGTCTAAATAATGAGACCTCGGGTAGACCGATTTTACATTTTGATATATTACGTTGTCTACCTAAAGGGTATATCAACCAGTCAAAAAATATAACGATATTCATGCAACTCTAGACTTACACAGTCTGTTGAGATTAAACATTTCCCATTTATCTATTCATTTTTTTTTTAAAATATATATCAAATTTTCTGTAGCTCCCTTTTACTGTGGCTTACAGAGGCTAGAGATATTGTAAATTTTATGAGAAAGTGGTATCAGAGAGGATTTTATGGCCAAGTGCTTTACATGTAATGACTCTAACGACTGATGCCAGTCTAATGCAACTCTTGAGTAAAATTATTTGGACTACCTTGACTACCTTTTGATACATGTAAGTTTTTTTTTAATTTATCTTATATTCGCAACAATATCAACATTTAAACCCAAATCTAGCGGTTTCTTTCGATTGGAGAAAACTACTCGTAACTGTTTCCTAGGATCGCGTCAAATTAGTTAGACTAAGACTCACATATTCCGTAAGAAATTGCCGACTTTTTTCAATTAAAAAAGCATGGTCGGTTCCGGGAATCGAACTGATGCCCCTCCATCAACGATGAGCGAATCCAACAACTCGAGTCAGTCACGTTTTATAATTATCGTGAAAACTAAACACGAGGTACATTATTTAAAAGAAAAGTCGGCAGCAAAAGTTACTGGAATTTAGGCAGAAAAAGGCCTGTAATGTGAAAGAGGGTGTCTTTTTCACATCCACGCTACCTAAATGTAGTGTGCATTGTGGCAAGATTCTTTAAATTTTAAATGAAGATTAGATCTAGTACATCTGTTACAATCCAGTTAAACACCAGTTCCAACAGTATTTAAATCATCATTTCTCGGTCATGCAGCCTACGTAAACAAGTTTGAACTTCAAACTTGATTATAAACTACTTTATGACTGGAGATATTCCTACCGTTGTAAATTTGCTTTTAAATATTCAATTTAGTAATCTAGAACCCTTGACGCAACTGAATATGTACGACAGTCAATTTTCTTTGAATTAAACACATTTATTTTCCTTACACAATAACTGAATGACTGAAAACCTTTTATAAAGAATGCGCCACTATTCAAAATTTTAAATCATACCACGGCGAACAACAAGATGATTTTGAAATGTAGTATGTGTTAATAGTAAATTGTGTAATTAATATTATATTACAGTTCTGAAAACTACATCAGAAAAGAAAAAAAAAGAACACTTTAGAATTAATATATAGAAATGAAACAATGAAATATATCATATCACTTGTAAGGAGAGACGTAATGAGAATAAACATATGTTTTGGTATAGCACAAATTCATATAGCAAATGTATTCACTATTGTGCTGCCATATAATAAATTTATAACTCAGATCATCAACAAAATATTATTGCTATCTTTTGATTTTACCTCAGTACTTATTATCCCCCGACGAAAGTCGGAGGGATATAGTTTTGGCGTTGTCCGTCCGTCCGTCCTTTCGTCCGTCTTTCCGTCCGTCCGTCCGTCCGTCCGGAGCCATATCTAGGAAATGGTTGGGAACATATACATATAACTTCATATACATGTTCACCACTATGAGTTCTTGCGGCCCGTCAAGTTTCAGTCGGATTGCCCCAGTAACAACAGAGTTATGGCCCTCAGATGTTTCTAGTGTTAACTATAAATATGGCAATTTCTGCATCATAACTTTTGATATATTTGACCTAGAACTATGAAACTTAAATAGAATTTAGATCACCATAATGTGGTTGTGTACACACAATTTCCTTTGGATTTATTTGTAAATTAAGAGTTATTGCCCTTTAATTGTATAAAAATCCACATATTTGTACATAACAAACTTACCATTTGGTAGAATTTCATTAAATTTCTTTCATTCTTTTCCATTATTATTTATTGTTAACATGTGAAGTTGTGTACCCACACCTGGTCACCCCCTTACCTTGATCACACCCCTTCCCCTCCCTCCCCTACCCCCACCCCCCTCCAAAAAAAAAATCAAAAAAATCCTTATTTTACATTTTTTCAAACAAACTTCATATACATATTCACCACTATGATGTTATGGGGCCCATCAAGTTTCAGTCAGATTGCCCAAGTAACAACAGAGTTATGGCCCTTAGAAGTTTCTAGTGTTAACTATATAGGGTACTATAGATATGGCAATTTCTGCATCATAACTATTGATATATTTGACCTTGAACTATGAAACTTAAACAGAATTTAGATCACCATAATGTGGTTGTGCACACACAATTTCGTACGGATTTCTTTTGTAACTTCAGAGTTATTGCCCTTTAATTGTCTAAAAATCCACATATTTGCACATAACAAACTTACCATTTGGCAGAATTTCATTAAATTTCTTTCATTCTTTTCTATGAACATTTACTATAAACATGTGAAGTTGCGCACCCAAACCTGGTCACCCACTTGCCTTGGTCACACCCTCCCTCCCCCCCCCCCCTCCAAAAAAATATATATTTTTGATCATTCCTTATTTTAGAGTTTTTTCAAACCTTCCATGAATATTTATCATCATGCAAGTTGTACCATTCTCCCACCTCGCTCCTCCACCCAGTCATGCCCACCACTGATCATGCATCCTCTGCCCCCCCCCCCCCCCCCCCCACCCACACACTTCACCCATTTTTTTTTTTCATTTTTTTTTTCATTTTTAATTTTCCATCAATATTTATTATCAACATGTGAAATTTTGTTTCCTCACCCGTTCCCCCGCAGCCCCACCGCCTTAAAAAATAAATATATACATATTATATTTCCATTCCTTTTTTTTTTTTTTTTTTTTTTTTAAATGTTCAAACCTTCAACATGTTAAGTTGTGACCGCACAAACCTTGCCCTCAGCCATGTTCAAGATATCTTACTTGATTGTGTTCTCTTAAGAACATCTGTTCTTTTAAGTTCAACTGTACATGTTAAACAGCAACACCTGGTGCCAAACCACTCAAAGACAATATTTCTTTCCAGTTAAACTTCAAGCTCACATTTCAATTAACAGCATTTAATTTTAAAAGCTAAGCGTATTTCAGTAAGCATATCCCATTCAAAATAAATTCTTTAGTCAGGATCAAAGTATCATACATTTATTATGTACTCTTTAATCAAACATTTGTTTTCTGTTAAATTGATTTTGACTAATGAAATTATTTTCTTCTTATCAACATCCTTAACTTTTTGCCGGATATATTTTTTTTTGCCATTCCTCACCACAAACCCTTTCGGCGGGGGATACCAATTCATCGAATTTGCTTGTTTTTATTTGTATTATTGCCAGTTCATGGCCTAGGCTCTATGCTAGAAGGTAAAACTTTCCCTCCCCCAGGGGATTTTTGTAGACCCTATTTTGTTAAGCCTATTGTCTGTAGAGCATATTTCTGAATTTTGCCATCTGGCAATAATTAAGCGGGTTCTCTATGAATAACAGCATGTAATTACGTTACCTAAAAGATAATTTGATAAAGATAAAAGTCAATCGGGATGTTTTTGAAGTAGAAACAACCAAACTCATTAACACTTGGGTTCATTCTTATGCAGAATGTACAGATGTTGGTCGATTCTTTTTGTTCTTTCAATCGACCAATTCATCTTGTAATTTACGTTACAATTTGTTATCAAAAATACTATTAGCAGGTATTATTATTCAACTTTACAATATTACACACTATATTAGACCAATTGCAAACATCATATGAAACAGATAGAGCTTATACAAAACATAACCGAGCCAATATGAGAAAAGCAGGGCCAATACGAGAAAACAGGGTCAATACGGAATTTAAGCATTTTGACTGATTCAAAAGAGAGGGCCAATACTGATTCAAAAGAGAAGTCACTTCCGTTAGATTTTTAAACAACTTTGTCAATTTAAAAATAAATGTAGCGCAACGTTGACATCGTAGCTTGCATTACTTTACGTTACTCAATATATATAACAGTTTGTGTTTGTTGGGTTTAACATCACAACACAGTTATATGTTATATGGCGAATTGCGAGCTTTCCATGGTATAGGAAAACCCAGTGTGCCCGACCAGGCTTTGTTTCAAGGAAGGACAGACACCAACCTTCCGGAAGTCCGCTGGATGGCTTCCTCACATAAAATAACTCTACATCACGAGCGAGGCTTCGAATCGGCAAAAGTTTACCTAGTTGTAGAATGGGCATGTGTATGTTTTTATCACTGACAATACCGTTAGAAAATCGCATGTTGCACTAACAGCTTTAATACTTTGATACCAAGAAAAAAACGCAATGCCAACGACTTTAAGTAAATATTTTATTTGACCTATATGTACCTTTTCACATAATGTTATTCGTATAATATCTTATCTGTGAGTATCAACAGGGGGATCTGTGGAATAACCGAACATTTCAAAATCTACTTTATACACTTCTCTAATGCCGTCAATCGTTTTTTCTTTAATTTCACTGTAAGGTTCTGCCACTGCTTTATGACGCTGATTTTTCATTTCTAATGATGTCATTTTATGTCTGTTTATAGAATCTAATATAACCTGTGGTACGTAGGTTACATTATTGTATCGTTTTTCGTTCTTAAACATTTGACTTGGAAATTGTAATGTTTCTTTCAGGTATCCCTGTATTTTGAATGACGTCCACAGTCTCATTGCAATGTTCCTTCCGTCTACACAAGACCGTAATTTACTGTGCTGGGTTTTATTATAAACCGTTTCTATAACACCAGGGACTGTCGTTTCAATTTTGTGATCATAAAGCGCTGACTTTATCGTATCAAGTTTGCTAATCTCAACACCAAAGACTTGCAATGCTAGCTCTGTGTCCTTTGAAAAGCTTTCTTGTTTAACATATATGTAAGCATTAACGTCACATGGACGACAAAGACTATAAACAGGTGCCCAGTGACGATCTAATCGTCGTTTTTGTCTTGAAGTAAGTATGATAAAGTTGAGAAATTCTTGAAATGTTACATCGACTGAACACAACCTATCATGCACTGTTGGTTTAAGTCGTCTAATATGGACGTTTGTGGCAAAGTTTAGTAGCAAATATGATTTATCGATATACGCTGAATACAACCGACTGAATGGGTCACGTGACACTAAAACGGACAATGAATTCCTTCGTGAATTACTAAAAAAATTTACCACAAACGGTCTCATTGAACCGTGCACACTCGATCTTTTTTTCGAAAACCATTTATCTGAAACTTTAACTCCAAATTTAAGAATTCCAAAAACTTGAGTCCAAAATGTTGACCCAGACTTTGGGACCTTGCAATATGAGAAATTGTACTTGGGCGAATAATAAAACTTAGTATTATTATATCCGTAAAATGCATAGTCACGTAATAATGCCCTGTTAGTGCAAGTTCTTTTTATCCTTTCTATCCTTTCCTTTTGCTCGTGTGGATAATTTTCGTTTATGGAAAAACCTTCTTTAATTTTAGCATACTTCTCCGTCTTTCCATATTTTCTATCAGTTCGTGAGAGATTCGTTGACATACTTTTGCTTTGTTCTTTGTAGTTTTCTATTTATATTGATGTTACTATATCATTCTTAGGAATAAGGTCAGTCGCTGAATCCTTTCGGGTTGTCATTAACAGCGTAGAATAATCACGTGACTGCAATATATGTGTTTTTGAACTGACTTTGTCAATTCGTTTGTTCACTTCGGGTCCCGCTTTTCTCCTTGTTGTATTTGGTTTGTCAGAAAGTTTGGATTCAGCATCTAAAAGGCAAGAAAAGAAGTAAAGACTTTAAATGTCATTTTACATGAAACTGTAGTACGTCCTATATTTTTACTAGATATCTAGAATTTTCACCCTAAAATGGCTGCCAGTTTTGTCAAGGGAGATAAATGTTGCATTGATCGACAACTGTATATATTTTTTCCTTCTGTACTTCCTCTTTAGATCGACAAATTATGTAAAAGAATTGCATTTTTTGTTTCTCCAGCGGTACTGCTATACAGACGTTATACGAATTGTTAGATAAATATCTCCCCGTAAGGACATGGACCCGTAATACTCGTATTTACGTATTCTGCGAATGCTATTTCGTTACAGTTTTCTGGTATAGCTGAAGGATGCCGAAATCGCTTAAAGAGAATACATCAAAGCACGCCGATTGTCATAATGGATCAATTAACGATATCACTTATCAATTATCTGATCTAATTTACAAAACATGAATAATAATATGAAAAACTGAAATACAAAAATGTACCTGAAATACCCTGAATGGCTTTTAATGCAGGTTTTGAAGATGTAAGTAAGGCACACAGTAGCCACAGATGGTTAGAAATTTACACAGCAGTCACAAAATAACGTTGTTATTCGTGCAGAAGTAACAGGTGTGAAATATGTTATAATTTCAAGAGTCATAGGTCTGGTGATAGACACACAAGTTTCACAATATGCAGGATTCAAAGATCTGTTTAAAGACATGCCAGATTCAAAATATGCAGAACTCATAGGTCAGTTGATAGGCATGCAAAAGTTAAATCATGCAGTATTCATATTTCTGTTGATAGTCATTCAAGATTCAAAACATGCAAAATTTATAATCTGCTGACACATACAAGATTCAAAACATGAGCATTCATAAATCTGCTAATTGTCATGCAAGATTCAAAAGATGCAGCATTCATAAATCTGTTGATAGACATGTAAGATTCAAAATATGCAGTTGCTACATGTTGCTACATGTGCAAGATTCATAGATCAGTTGTTACACTTGCCGGATATAATTGAGCCACATCATGAGAAAACCAACATAGTGCGTTTGCGACCAGCATGAATCCAGACCACCCTGCGCATCCGCGCAGTCTGGTCAGGATCCATGCTTTTCGCTTTCAAAGCCTATTGCAATTGGAGAAGCCTTTAGCGAACAGCATGGATCCTGAACAGACTGCGCGGATAAATTTTATCTATATTTAAGTTTTTTTCTCCCTTTTCTTTGTTTTTAGAATAGTGATTCTAAACTTTGTTCAGATATCACCATGATTTTATCATGCACTGGATAAATCAAAATGAGCAAACAGGATTAATCAAGCAATATTTGCATATTAAATAGCTGGTCTTCTTTAATCTATATAAAACAAAAAAAACTTCATTTGCAGATAAAACAAGCGATTATAACATTTACATCTAAATATTGTTGCAATGTTTACCTTGGTAAGCGATAAGGTTTCCCACATTTTATCATAACAATAAACAGATTTAATTGTACTTTTCTTCAAACTTCAACCAAATTGATAAAAGCCTGTTAATACCCCAGTCACACATACGGCGCGGATAGCTACGTCTAGCCACATAGAAACGTAGTAATCCGTATCGATCCGTACCTGAGCCGTACGGATTGATACGGATTACTACTTTAAGGTACGGTTTAGGTACGGATCGATACGGATTACTACGTTTCTATCTGTAGCTAGACGTAGCTATCCGCGCCGTATGTGTGACGGGGGTATAAAATAGTACAATCAGTTTTTAATACATGAACCCATAGATGAAAGAACCTTTAATCTACTTTAAATGACGAACAACTTACCTGGAGCATAATAAACCATTTCTCGTCTTTCAGATGTAATATAAAATGTTAGTATCACAAGCAACAAAATGCACACAAGAGACACACACGACCTTTTCACGGTCAGCTTCGCCATAAAATTCATCTTGGCCTCTTCCCGTCCTGTAACATATAATTGATCCGCGCCATGGGAAAACCAAAATAGTGCATTTGCGACCAGCATGGATCCATACAAGCCTGCGCATCCGCGCAGTCTGGTCAGGATCCATGCTATTCGCTTTCAAATCCTATTGCAGTTAGAGAAACCGTTAGCGACCTGCATCTGCGCAGTCTGGTCTGGATCCATGCTGGTCGCAAATTGCACTATGTTGGTTTTCTCATGTTGCGGCTTATATGATACATTTATACTGCTTATAGAATACTCTTAAAGAATAATCATAATTTGTTGATCGTTTATCAGCTTACTCTATATTCAAATCCAAGTACTTTCGTCCGATATTTGCTTTCAAAAACAAAATTATAAAATTAGACATAAAATTCAAGGTAAGATATAGTAACGTTATATTGAACTCATTATTTGTCTTGTCGAAAACCCCGAGATATAAAAAAAATATTACAAAGCATAAAATGAATAAAACAAAGGATTATTAATTTTAAAACCGAATTTTATTCAAGCGATACTCTTTATTCTAAATCTTAAAAGCATATACGATATTGCGCATTCATGTATTAATTTTCAATCATTTGATACAACTGAACATGAATATGTAGCTGAAAGCATTCAGTTTTACCACTGAGCATTTAAAATGTTCATTTATTCAAATGAAATACACCTAAAGCGCAAAACTAGAGTGAAATACTTCGAAGGTTGACACTTGTTTATGTTGAAGAAAAAGAGAAGGGGGCTATAACACTTTTATTTCAAAATATAATTTGAAAATGTTAAGTTATCCGAGACAAATTCTTCTATGTAATGGCTTTATCCAATTAGATGTATATATTCTCAAACTGGAGGAATAATAAGTACGATATGAGGAACTGCTGATCCTAGTCATTGCAGTCCTTGAGGCGGAAATGTTGCTTTTCCCATTTCAACTCTGTCCGGGTCGTTTTGAAGTGGTCCAAACCGGTATTTTAAGAAAGAATTGACCCATTTACCTTTTATCCTTTCTATATTCAATAAAAAGATTTTGGTATTTATTGTTAATATGGGTTCATAACAGCAAAATCAATAGCATTTTACTGACACAATGGTTATCTTGAGAAATAGATAAATGTTATTTTTAAGTAGACTCGCAACGGCTATAATTTCTGCTTATTCTGTTATTTCAATCCAGTCCATATAATAAATAATAGTAAGTTGGATGAATACCAACATGTTGAAACTCAATGCTGAAAAAACAGAAATGAGCCGTGCCATGAGAAAACCAACATAGTGGCTTTGCGACCAGCATGGATCCAGACCAGCCTGCGCATCCGCGCAGTCTGGTCAGGATCCATGCTGTTCGCTTTCAAAGCCTAGAGAAACTGTTAGCGAACAGCATGGATCCTGACCAGACTGCGCGGATGCACAGGCTGGTCTGGATCCATGCTGGTCGCAAAGCCACTATGTTGGTTTTATCACGGCATGGCTCTCATATTTTTATCTGAACACAAATCACAATCTGTTTCAAACATATCTGTGAAAGTGGTCGGCTCTGAAATCAAACAATCAGTCAGTGTCAGGAACCTCGGTGCTTTCCTGGACTCGAACATGAGGATGGAACAACATGTGAATAGTGTGTGTAGGAATTCCTATGCACAGGTGCGGCATATATCTATCCAATTGAGCTTGAGGAAATACCATAAATTACACAAAATTTATAAAAAAACGGCACGGTAAAAGTTTTTAAAAAATTGCAATTAAGTGCGAAGCACGGTCAACTGTAAGAATACACCCAGCAAATGCCATTTTTTAAACATTACTATTAGGGGCCTAATACCTTAAGTCATCGTCTGTTACCGAGGCTGTCCTGTACCCTGCATGGCACTGGTATAAATGGAAAGAATTCGTCACACAACACTTTAAACCAGTGCGTGGATATACCTTCATACCAACACTTCCGGTATTCATCTGAACGAAATTTGTATCGCTGCATGTTTGAAATATCTCGTGTTAAAATACCCCCGAAAAAGTGACAAGAACAACAGTTTTATGCTGAACTACGCTTGCCATATACGTATGCACATTGTCCATCAAATAAGCTAATGATGTGCAATTTTAGCAGACTTATTAAAACAAATTAGAACACAATATTGTAGCGTTATGATTTTCTTTTTTTGTATGAAACACAATGACTCGAATATTTTCCAGATATGGGACTTTTTTTTAAAAATAAATTTGAAGTATTACAATATCACCAAACATGGAGACAATTTTACCTCGACAATTGATAACTTCATTTGTAGGAACTGAAATTTTGTCATTTTCTGTGTTTTGTAAAAAGAATTTTTTTCACTTATTTCAATATTTTGGTTGATAACACTGTCACACGAGAACGACCAGGGGAAGTACTGGCAAAAAAAGAGAATTGGAGATGAGGAGATTACAGTACAGTTACTCAAGGATTCAGCAACACGATTCCAGTTGACTAACATCCGGGTATCATCAATAAAGTTTTGGAAGAACTATTTTAAATCAGGAGAAGTTTTATTTAAAGGATCACAATACATGCTTATGTTTGTTGAAATGGCGGGCAGTTAACCTGACCAGTGTTCCCTGATTCTGTACCACGCAATTCTAACCTGTTCTCCACAAGTAATTGCCAACCTCTTCACATAAATGTGATGGTGAGGAAAATTGATTTTACAAAATTTATCAAATCATCACGGAGAACATACGCCTCGTCTGGGCACCGTGATCCGAAGATCCATTGCGCTTAGCGGATCGGTTAAAGATGTATCTTGAGAAACATTTCTTTGGACATTCTAATATGGGTCGATTTTATTGCCAGTTAAGCAAAGAAGAAAGTGAAGCTCTGTATATTTTGCGATAAACAACGGTTGAAGCGCAAATCCGTAAGAGGGCATTATGACGTCAAATATGAAGTCAAATTGCCGCATGACGTCCGGTTCATTTCTACTTGGATAAACAAAGTCCGGCATAATTTTTATTAAGATATTTCAAAGAACATGTAATAATCGTTCAGATGCGTAGATCACTGGGGCTGGCCCAGTTCCTGCGCATCTGAACTCTGAATCGACAAACCACTCGAAGACCTTGATCATTTGTTAGAACTCCCCGTTCTTAGAATTATAATATCACGTGGAACATGATATAGTAAAATATGTTTATGTTTATTAAATAGTTGAAACATTTTATACTTTATATTTTTGGCAAGTCACAATTATTTCTATTAACATCATGCAAGTTGAATCAGTGTCAACTGTCTCTATTTTCTTTGTACGATGTTGACCTTGTCATTGTGATTAAAATGTGAAAGTGCTGTTAATTACGATACGTATCTCTGCACCCAATTAATCACATTTTGCTTTTACCTGGAGATAAGATATGATATGAAAATAAAAAGAAATAAATAACAAAAGTTTAAACAAGTTCGCAGGACAACACGCTGCATTTGAAAACTTCAAACTACAAACATCCTGTCATAATACAATCATGTTGCAAGTTTCGTGCTAGTTATGATACACGTGTGTGCACGGTGGGAAAGGGAATTCTCAATCTGTCTCCACATATTTTATCGACTTTTACACATGTGCGAGGTAAGTAAATAATCCATGAAACGATTCTTCACATTAATTTATGAGATCATATATTACCTTCGGCCATGCCGCGAAATTCTTGCTAGATCTTCTTTTACCTGCTCTTTTATCTTATTTTTCATTCATAACCGGGACGCGATTACGACATAATTTACTGAGAAGGGGAAGTTTCTTAAAATATGGACGATTTTTGCACTTTGATGTTAGAATTGACTGCACAAACGAGCTCGAAAATTATTTACCCGGACATTTGAGATATAGTAGAAAAAGACCAGAAAGAAAACTGCCAAACCGGAACAATACGGACGAGTTAAGAGAAATTGCATTTGATAAAAACTTTATTTTCCGTGATGATTCTCTTGCAGAACATTACCACATAGGGGAAAAAATCTAAGATGTTTTTTTTGAAGTATTTGCGATGATGTTTTTTGTACTAGTACGTGCGCACGTATTACTGTATTCGTACGAAGATGTTTTTTATATAGTATGTGCGATAATGTTTTTGTACTAGTACGTGCGCACGTATTACTTTATACGTACGAAGATGTTTTTTTTATAGTATGTGCGATAATGTTTTAGTACTAGTACGTGCGCACGTATTACTTTATACGTACGAAGATGTTTTTTTATAGTATGTGCGATGATGTTTTTTGTACTAGTACGTGCGCACGTATTACTTTATACGTACGAAGATGTTTTTTTATAGTATGTGCGATAATGTTTTAGTACTAGTACGTGCGCACGTATTACTTTATACGTACGAAGATGTTATTTTATAGTATGTGCGATAATGTTTTTGTACTAGTACGTGCGCACGTATTACTTTATACGTACGAAGATGTTTTTTTATAGTATGTGCGATGATGTTTTTAGTACTAGTACGTGCGCACGTATTACTTTATACGTGCGAAGATGTTTTTTTATAGTATGTGCGATAATGTTTTTGTACTAGTACGTGCGCACGTATTACTTTATACGAACGAAAATGTTTTTATAGTATGTGCGATAATGTTTTTGTATTAGTACGTGCGCACGTATTACTTTATACGTACGAAGATGTTTTTTATAGTATGTGCGATGATGTTTTAGTACTAGTACGTGCGCACGTATTACTTTATACGTGCGAAGATGTTTTTTTATAGTATGTGCGATGATGTTTTTTGTACTAGTACGTGCGCACGTATTACTTTATACGTATGAAGATGTTTTTTTATAGTATGTGCGATGATGTTTTTTGTACTAGTACGTGCGCACGTATTACTTTATACGTACGGAGATGTTTTTTTATAGTATGTGCGATAATGTTTTTGTACTAGTACGTGCGCACGTATTACTTTATACGTACGAAGATGTTTTTTTTTATAGTATGTGCGATGATGTTTTAGTACCAGTACGTGCGCACGTATTACTTTATACGTACGAAGATGTTTTTTTATAGTATGTGCGATAATGTTTTTGTACTAGTACGTGCGCACGTATTACTTTATACGTACGAAGATGTTTTTTTATAGTATGTGCGATAATGTTTTTTGTACTAGTACGTGCGCACGTATTACTTTATACGTACGAAGATGTTTTTTTATAGTATGTGCGATGATGTTTTAGTACTAGTACGTGCGCACGTATTACTTTATACGTACGAAGATGTTTTTTTATAGTATATGCGATGATGTTTTTGTACTAGTACGTGCGCACGTATTACTTTATACGTACGAAGATGTTTTTTTATAGTATATGCGATGATGTTTAAGTACCAGTACGTGCGCACGTATTACTTTATACGTACGAAGATGTTTTTTTATAGTATGTGCGATGATGTTTAAGTACCAGTACGTGCGCACGTATTACTTTATACGTACGAAGATGTTTTTTTATAGTATGTGCGATAATGTTTTTGTACCAGTACGTGCGCACGTATTACTTTATACGTACGAAGATGTTTTTTTATAGTATGTGCGATGATGTTTTAGTACTAGTACGTGCGCACGTATTACTTTATACGTACGGAGATGTTTTTTTATGGTATGTGCGATGATGTTTTAGTACTAGTACGTGCGCACGTATTACTTTATACGTACGAAGATGTTTTTTTATGGTATGTGCGATGATGTTTTAGTACCAGTACGTGCGCACGTATTACTTTATACGTACGAAGATGTTTTTTTATAGTATGTGCGATGATGTTTTAGTACCAGTACGTGCGCACGTATTACTTTATACGTACGAAGATGTTTTTATATAGTATGTGCGATGATGTTTTTGTACTAGTACGTGCGCACGTATTACTTTATACGTACGAAGATGTTTTTTTATAGTATGTGCGATGATGTTTTTGTACTAGTACGTGCGCACGTATTACTTTATACGTACGAAGATGTTTTTTTATAGTATGTGCGATGATGTTTTTGTACTAGTACGTGCGCACGTATTACTTTATACGTACGAAGATGTTTTTTTATAGTATGTGCGATGATGTTTTAGTACCAGTACGTGCGCACGTATTACTTTATACGTGCGATGATGTTTTAGTACTAGTACGTGCGTACGTATTACTTTATACGTACGGAGATGTTTTTTTATAGTATGTGCGATGATGTTTTAGTACTAGTACGTGCGCACGTATTACTTTATACGTACGGAGATGTTTTTTTATAGTATGTGCGATGATGTTTTAGTACTAGTACGTGCGCACGTATTACTTTATACGTACGGAGATGTTTTTTTTATAGTATGTGCGATGATCTTTTAGTACTAGTACGTGCGCACGTATTACTTTATACGTACGGAGATGTTTTTTTTATAGTATGTGCGATAATGTTTTTGTACCAGTACGTGCGCACGTATTACTTTATACGTACGAAGATGTTTTTTTATAGTATGTGCGATGATGTTTTAGTACCAGTACGTGCGCACGTATTACTTTATACGTACGAAGATGTTTTTTTATAGTATGTGCGATGATGTTTTTTGTACTAGTACGTGCGCACGTATTACTTTATACGTACGAAGATGTTTTTTATAGTATGTGCGATGATGTTTTTTGTACTAGTACGTGCGCACGTATTACTTTATACGTACGAAGATGTTTTTTTATAGTATGTGCGATAATGTTTTTGTACTAGTACGTGAGCACGTATTACTTTATACGTACGAAGATGTTTTTTTATAGTATGTGCGATAATGTTTTTGTACTAGTACGTGCGCACGTATTACTTTATACGTACGAAGATGTTTTTTATAGTATGTGCGATGATGTTTTTTGTACTAGTACGTGCGCACGTATTACTTTATACGTACGAAGATGTTTTTTTATAGTATGTGCGATGATGTTTTTGTACTAGTACGTGCGCACGTATTACTTTATACGAACGAAAATGTTTTTATAGTATGTGCGATAATGTTTTTGTACTAGTACGTGCGCACGTATTACTTTATACGTACGAAGATGTTTTTATATAGTATGTGCGATGATGCTTTTTGTACTAGTACGTGCGCACGTATTACTTTATACGTACGAAGATGTTTTTTTTATAGTATGTGCGATGATGTTTTTTGTACTAGTACGTGCGCACGTATTACTTTATACGTACGAAGATGTTTTTTTTATAGTATGTGCGATAATGTTTTTTGTACTAGTACGTGCGCACGTATTACTTTATACGTACGGAGATGTTTTTTTATAGTATGTGCGATAATGTTTTTGTACTAGTACGTGCGCACGTATTACTTTATACGTACGAAGATGTTTTTTTATAGTATGTGCGATAATGTTTTTGTACTAGTACGCGCGCACGTATTACTTTATACGTACGAAGATGTTTTTTTATAGTATGTGCGATGATGTTTTTGTACTAGTACGCGCGCACGTATTACTTTATACGTACGAAGATGTTTTTTATAGTATGTGCGATGATGTTTTTGTACTAGTACGTGCGCACGTATTACTTTATACGTACGAAGATGTTTTTTTATAGTATGTGCGATGATGTTTTAGTACCAGTACGTGCGCACGTATTACTTTATACGTACGAAGATGTTTTTTTATAGTATGTGCGATGATGTTTTTTGTACTAGTACGTGCGCACGTATTACTTTATACGTACGAAGATGTTTTTTTATAGTATGTGCGATAATGTTTTTGTACTAGTACGTGCGCACGTATTACTTTATACGTACGAAGATGTTTTTTATAGTATGTGCGATGATGTTTTTTGTACTAGTACGTGCGCACGTATTACTTTATACGTACGAAGATGTTTTTTTATAGTATGTGCGATGATGTTTTTGTACTAGTACGTGCGCACGTATTACTTTATACGAACGAAAATGTTTTTATAGTATGTGCGATAATGTTTTTGTACTAGTACGTGCGCACGTATTACTTTATACGTACGAAGATGTTTTTATATAGTATGTGCGATGATGCTTTTTGTACTAGTACGTGCGCACGTATTACTTTATACGTACGAAGATGTTTTTTTTATAGTATGTGCGATGATGTTTTTTGTACTAGTACGTGCGCACGTATTACTTTATACGTACGGAGATGTTTTTTTATAGTATGTGCGATAATGTTTTTGTACTAGTACGTGCGCACGTATTACTTTATACGTACGAAGATGTTTTTTTATAGTATGTGCGATAATGTTTTTGTACTAGTACGCGCGCACGTATTACTTTATACGTACGAAGATGTTTTTTTATAGTATGTGCGATGATGTTTTTGTACTAGTACGCGCGCACGTATTACTTTATACGTACGAAGATGTTTTTTTATAGTATGTGCGATAATGTTTTTGTACTAGTACGCGCGCACGTATTACTTTATACGTACGAAGATGTTTTTTTATAGTATGTGCGATGATGTTTTTGTACTAGTACGTGCGCACGTATTACTTTATACGTACGAAGATGTTTTTTTATAGTATGTGCGATGATGTTTTTGTACTAGTACGTGCGCACGTATTACTTTATACGTACGAAGATGTTTTTTTATAGTATGTGCGATGATGTTTTTGTACTAGTACGTGCGCACGTATTACTTTATACGTACGAAGATGTTTTTTTATAGTATGTGCGATGATGTTTTTTGTACTAGTACGTGCGCACGTATTAGTTATTACGTGCGCACGTATTAATATAAAAAACATTTATGTCACCTCTGTGCCACCGTACCGCACAAATAGATTATTGGTAAATACGGTGATCTGTTTGGCACTAAGCCAAAACCAACATTCAGTCAATATCAATAAATAAAAATGTATAATAATCTAAATATAAATCTGGTATAAATTAATGATAATAATAATAAATGATACTGAAGTATTAATTTCACAGAGGTATTAGAGAGAAATAGCCAATTAATAAGCTGACAAAATCTTGTGGTATGGATTATTTCAGTTATTTCATACACTCCAAAACACATGTCCAAATTAACCAGTCTAAGAAAATTGCAGTAGGGAAAATACGGACAATTTTGGATTTGTTTCGACTTAATTAGGACTACATCGATGATCTTGCATTTGAATTTTCTTGCGGCTTCTCATCGCTTTACAGCAATTCACCGAATACCGTCACAAAGTCATATTATGTTTATTTTCATATTGAAATGTTAACAAGTTAATTGAGTACCTAAGCCCTTTCAAATTTCAACGAAACTGTTTAAACAGGTAATTTACAACACAATACACAATATAATGTCATCGAGTCGACATTATTGTTTTCTAAAAGCTATTGCTAAAATTATGAAGAAGAAGTAAGAATATCTAAAACGTTAATACAATTGACCAAAAAAGGTAAAATAAACTAAAATTTTCGCAGGACGTTCAACAAACTCGTGTCAAGTCGAATAACAATCGGGCAGAAAATGACGGCATTAATTAGCTGGATGCTGCTTGTTTTTTTTGTTTTTTTTTTTTTTTTTTTTTTTTTTTTTTTTTGCCATTTTGATATAATATATATTATTTTATCTCTGCACACATAAAAGTTTGTAGTATTCCTCTTATTACAATATGTCTAGTGTGAATGATGACTATGAAAATCATATCATTAATATAAAAGTAGTAATTTTCCCTCGTTGGAGACGGGACAAATATTTTGACTACTTTGGGATGTTAAGTATTTCTACATATCTCTTTATCTTTAATCTTCCAGGCAATGCATACTAAAGAGACGTGATTGTCAAAGGCAGCTACTAAAGAAGTAAAAGCCAACTCTTTACAAGTCGAATTTCGTATAGCAAGAATGCATGATAATTCAAATGGATACAAAGGAAGCTGGCAAACATTGGCAGTCCTACATTTCTGAGGTTTTATTCGTAGAAGCGAAAAATAAACATACAAGTTACCCGGATTATACGATTGCATGAAAAAAGCTAAAATAGAGTGATCATTACATGTGTTCGGAAACTGGTACATAAATTTATTCAAAACAGAAAAAAGAACAATCGTCGTGAATGCGATTTATATATTCGGTCAGAAGTTTGTAACAAACAATTTTGATATAACAAATGCTTGTTTTATATATCATTAATGCATCTATAAAAATCATTATCACTGCATTTTCGCGTAAAGTTACAATTGGTAAAACATTCTTTTGACTGAAAAACCCTTATCTTGTCTAATATCTACTAATGCTGATTATCACACAGGTTAAACAAGAGGGCCATGATGGCCTTCGGTCACTCATCTGAGCTCAGGCAAGGTTACAGATTTGGTAGTAATAAAGAAATATTTTGAACAAATACTTACAGATTCACACGAGAAGATGGTCTAAATACTTTATAAGGCGATACAGGAAAAATTTGACGTGTCTTACCACGAATAAAAATGGCTTGAAAAATTATGGGTGAAGGTTCCAAATGTGTACAATATCAACAAAATTACCTTGACATTGTACCAACATTATCTAATCAGAGTTGTTTTAAGTTTCCATGTATATACATAAAAGAAAAAGTAACCAAGCACTCTGGCGATCACCCAAGGAGCATATATGTAATTATTTTAAATCCGACTATAGTATATGAAATGCAGTCATCGTGTCTATTAAGACGCATGTTACAATCGAAATCGCAAACTATGAAATTCAAACCTTTTTGTTACGAAAAACAACTTTGATTGAATAGTTCTCAAACGGAATACGAGCCGCCCACAAACCCTATTTTTTTACTCGGAATGTAGGAAACGTATTTCTGTAACCAATGTCAACACAATCCCTCGAAATACTTAACAACAGAACTAATTCAAGCATGCTCAGATATATACCAAATCTGTACAAATAAATATTTCAAGATTATTTTATTTCATGTAAAGCATTCAGTCTACAAAAGACTCATAAGCAGTCCCCGTATAAATAGTCACTGTCACGTGATCTAACTTTCCAAACAAATTTTGTGTATGCATAAGCTGAGATAATGTTCTCTGTTATAAGCTGTAAAATTTGATAATATTCCATAAATATCATAGATACTTTACATAATTGCCATGCCTGAATTTGCAAAGTGCAGGGGCAGAAGAACACCAAAACAAATGCATTTGATGAAAACACTTGACATACGTGTTTTTATCATTATTATGATTATTTGAATTACAGCGCCACTGTATACACAGTTGTACGGTATTAGTACGGCATACAGTGGTTAGCTTTATGTTGCAAGGGTTGTCGCCCTTTCGTTTTTCTCCTCCATTTGTAATCATAAAGAGCTGATTTACGTTTCTCTGCCAATAAACGTTGATTTGCATCGTTACCGTTGTTCCTTGTTAACTGCTTAAACAAACCCACGTTCTTCCCCTACACACCGAGGACGAGCGAGTTCATGGACATTTGAACAATAAACCAGTGCACAAAACAACTGTTATAACAAAGGCAGTGACGAGGCAGTTTTTCTTTGACTGTTCAACGCAAATTGACAATTATGGCTGGTGTAAGGGCGCCGAAACAGTGGTCCCTAACCAAAAATGAAACAATAACAACTTTTGAAGGGTGGAAACAAAATCTTCATTATACACTATCCCTCGATCCATATTTTGCAAGTTTTCTTGTTGATGGTTTCACCTGGGCAAAGAAGACTGTAGCTCATCCACTTAGAGGTTTTGATGACGATGGTGAGGGTGTTCCTGAGGCTAAAAGACGCACTGCGGCACAGAACTGTACCCATCTTGAGCTAATGTTGGGACAAATAGCCAATTATTGCCCAGTAATTTCTAGGAACACCATTGTTAAAAATTCCACTTCAATAAACAGTATCTGGCAAGCGATTCGATTACATTTCGGGTTCCAGACATCTGGCGGGCATTTCATGAACTTTAATAACTTGAAACTAGAACCAGGTGAACGACCGGAAGATTTATTTCAACAACTCACCAGTTTTATAGAAGACAATCTTCTTCGTGCTGACGGGTCAATAAAACATCATAGTGAGGTTCCGGACAGTGACGAGGATATTTCACCTACCATTGAAAATTTAATTGTACTTACCTGGCTGAGGCTTATTCACCCAGAACTTGCTGCGCTTGTGAAACAGAGATATGGTACAGAACTGCGGTCGCAGACACTTGCTTCTCTGAAGCCGGAAATATCTCTGGCTCTTGACACATTGTTAGATGAAATTCATTCTGTCGCGGAGGTTAAAGTATTAAGAGCATCATATAAGGGCAAGAATAAAATTTCCAGCTCTAAATCCAAAAGACAATCCAAAACATGTGTACTGTGCAAACAAGCAGGGCGGCCTGCTCAACACTATCTGAGTGCATGTATCTACCTCCCTGAGGAAGATCGGTTATATATAAGTAAAGCACGGCAGACTGTTTCTTACGACTCCGCGTCGGAGGTTAGTGATGACGATACACCTCAAGTCACAGATGACACTAGTAATTCTAGGGTAGCCGCTATGTCGCGACGCGATAGCACTAAGCAATCGCCATATTTCAAAGCATTTTATAAGCACTTCCCATTACATCTTACGCTTGATACTGGGGCTGAAATATCTATGATTAAGGCCTCAACTGCTGCGCGTATCGGTGCCGTTGTTACTAAGAGTAATCAAAGCGCTCGTCAGGCTGACGGGTTCACACCCTTAGAGGTAATTGGAGAAACAAGACTAACTCTATCTAGACAAGATAAAGACATGTATTTGGAAACTTTCGTTGTAGGCGATCTTGACAGTGACGGAATTCCTTTCATGACGCGTAATGACATTTCTGTCCGACCGGCTAAACAGCAAATTAACATTGATGGTTGCGATGTTTTTAACTACGGTGCTCGCGTTAGTGACAAAAACGAAAATCGCGTGAGACGAGCTCAAGCTAGCATCCTACGAGCTAAAGTCGGTACCATCTGGCCAGGGGACTATGTTGAACTTGATGTTCCATCAGATTTTGCGGAGGATTGTATCATAGCTACTGAACCGCGTAATGATAATGCCGCAGTTGGAACTGTTGATTGGCCGAGACCTCATACTACTGAATCGATCGCGGCAAAAATTCGTTTGTGCAACGATACATGCCAACCACAACAGTTACGAAAAAATGATCATGTCTGTCAAATTTTGAATACATGTGTTCCTTCTGTCAATGATGACGCTAGTAACAGTTCACAAGTATCTGCAGCAAGTTCTCCTATGTATTACTCTGACACTGTCAAGCTTGATCCTGATGAAATCCTTCCTAGTGAAACTTGTAATCAATTTCAAGAACTGTTAAGGGAACATGATGAGGTACTTTGGAGGTTTACAACATCTTTGTGGCATAGACTGTGGAGTTTCATCTATATCTTCATCAGAACGACCCATTTCCAGAGGAGGGCTTTCATCATGTTCGAGTAAAACAATTCATGACTATAAACTACATAACAGTATTTGTAAACCTGGCGGTATATTTACCACTAGTACACACTAGTGTACATTCATTGGAATATTGATAATCTATGATAGCTTAAAAGTTTGGTTGAGAAATGTTTTTCATGTTATAGGACTAGAATCCGTATGTTTTCATGTGACAGTGTATTTTTTTTAACATTTCTTTGTATTATGCTTTTCTGTTTTATGTTTTATATGATTAGGAAATCTCATTAAGTATAAAATAGGTATATTTACTAAACAAGTGTTAAATAACCTACATATTTGAATATTGACATACTTTTTGTTTAGCAGTTACTTATGGTTAATTTTTATGCGGCACATGTTACGTATTTTTCCTTTATCAGCTTGAGATATAAATTCATGTTCTGAACTATCGTACTTGTACTTTTAAGTTGGATACTTAACTATTTTAATGATTGGAATGCTTAACTATTTTAATAATTGAGAATAGTTTTTCTTTAAAGATAGAAGAAGAGGTTGCGCCTGTATACACAGTTGTACGGTATTAGTACGGCATACAGTGGTTAGCTTTATGTTGCAAGGGTTGTCGCCCTTTCGTTTTTCTCCTCCATTTGTAATCATAAAGAGTTGATTTACGTTTCTCTGCCAATAAACGTTGATTTGCATCGTTACCGTTGTTCCTTGTTAACTGGCGCAGTGCTCATCAACTAATGCATGATACGCATGTTAGGGACGGGGGACAGTGACATTCAGGTAAAGTACTACTATACCCCTACACTTCTACTCTCGTCATTAATCATATATATAACTAAGGTCTCGAAGATCTGCACTGAGAAACGAAGGCTTGTATAGTAAACTAGGAAATACTCGCATCAAGGGAGTCAAGCAAAACTAGTAGCGACCCAGTAGTTAGAGGTTTAGCAAAGACTTTTTAACAGACAATTTCTTGGTCAATGACACCACTGATATGAAATTTTTAACAGATCATTTATTGGTCGAAGTAGCTGATAACAGATATCACTGATATTAAACTGAGTCACCGCATGAAAAATCCCACAACTTGGCAATACCGTAAAGCTATGACGTCAATTAATGACACAAAATGAGGCCACATACTACGTCTGTTGATGCCGGAAACACCTCCAACTTTGGAATGACTATTTTTGTGTTCAAACAATATTAACTAACTAATGTTAAAACTGTATTCTTCCATAAGTAAATTTCTTAGTTTTGTTAAAGATTTGTTTTATCAAGTTGTAAGTATTTCATTGTACTGACTTATTTACCAGGCAATCCTCGACAGGTTTGTATTTATTTGGTTTCTAGCTCAAACCGGCCGAGAGACTGCAAACATTCTTGAAGCATATAAGTGCAGACATATAAATGAGATTACAACGCCGACATACAATGTCAAGGCTCCCTCATACACTGTTAAGGGCTCATTGCGTTCCTAAAACTTATACAAACCATGGTCAGCCGCTCCCTAGCAAGAAAGGATGAACAACCAACCACAGCTAGAAAACTATTTATTTCACTACACGATGTATTTTCACAGGCACGAGTATTCAATTTTAATTTACTTGATTAATTACTGGTTTATGATATTAATTTGAGAAATACTATAACTTGAACATATAAGTTTTGGTACTCCTCTACTTCCCACCTTGCAATATCAAATAAAAACATAATTCCGTGAACACGATGTATGGCCGCAACATTTTAAATGAATGGATTAACATTTTTATTCAAGAGTTTTACAGAACATTTCTGGCAGTTTAACAGAGCATTTTCAAACAACACTAATGCCTAAAGTTTTTGTCCATTGAGATATCTCAATTAATATAAACAGTTCATATCAACAATAATCCCTAGGAAAAATTGCCATTTTTATTACTGCTTGCATACTACATATTTCATTCAAAATAATCTTAAAAAGTTTATAGTCTTATAGATTTTACCATTCAACAAAAATTACCAGGAATTATATAGCTTTTTATGTTGTTTGTAGGAAAAATATTCCACTATTGTCCTGTTCCAAAATAAGGTATGCGTCTAAAACAGATTAACCATGCAGAAGCCTGAAAACAAGTGAACAGAAGCAGAAAAGATTTCCGTTTCATGACAAACTACATATAATAATAAAGAATAACTTGAAATATGGGGACGGGTGGGTTGGATAAACTCGGTGAATTATATTTTTCTCCGCTGCTAACAAAAATTGAAATGGCAGAGAAAACCGGTCAAATCAAAAACATGAAATTCACACTTTATTTTTCATTTTAAAGCCAGTCCAATGCAAAGTTCTCACACAAATAAATGTTATGATATAATTGTTGTCGTCACGACCTTCCTATATGGGACAGGTTTACAGGGGTCCATAAAAATAAGCAGATTTGTTATGCACAAATGCAGTATAAATCCCATTATGTATTGTCCAAACACTGCAACACTATCAGCAAGGTTAAAAACGATTGACGTTAAATAAATGAACAGTTGTTCTCCGAAATGTTTTGCATTACCTGCAAAATACACAAGATTTTTTTTGTTACTCTTTGTTAGGTATTGTCTGCGAAGTCTGGTGTTTCGATGGAGCATTTTGGACGTGTAACATTGTTGCTTCCGAGCACGTTAGCTGAATCAAACACGTTTAAGGCATCATATCAGTACATTTTCACAATAAGTGTTTAATGTTATATAGTTTGAAATTGTCACAACACAGGTGAAACAACCATGAACTTTCGTTCGTGTTTCTGGCTGTGGATGTATGAGACTTTATGGGTTTTTTTTATACTTTGTTATACCTACTACTGTTAAACATATAACTACAATATTCATAATAATCTACCGTATTTTAGATCACCTGAGCCAAAGTCTCAAGGTGAGCTTTTCAGACCGCTTGATGTCCGTCGTGCGTCAACAATTTCTAAGAAATCTTCTTCTTCAAAACTACTGGGCAGATTTACATTAAACTTTACAGAAATGATCCGTGGGTAGTCCTCTTTCAAAATGGCCCAAAGAATTAAAATTCATTCAGAACTGTAGTTGGCATGGAAACCGAAAGGAAACACTTTAAAAATCTTCTTCTCAGAAAATGTCAGACGGATTTCAAAAATATATTGAACAAATGATCTCTAGGTAACCCTTTACCAAAATTGTTTAAGCCGTTCTAGTTTGGTAAAAAACCATGGCCGCCATGTAGGGGGGGGGGGGGGGGGGGGGGGGGGGGGGGTGCGGGGGGACCTATATTCCCTCAATGGCTATATTGTAAATTTCAAAAAAAACACTAGGCAGATTTCCTTAAAATTCACAGGAACAGCCATTCGGTGGCCCTCTGTTAAAATTGCTCAAAGAATTAAAATCCATTCAGAACTGTGGCTGGCATGGCGACCGAAAGGAAAATCTTCTTCTCAGAAACTATTAGCCCGGATTTCAAAACTATTTTGTAGAAATGATCTCAAGTGAATTTCTACCAAAATGGCTTAAATTAAAAACCATGGCCGCCAAGGGCGGGGCTTATTTTTCCTATATGGCTATATTATAAATTTCAACAATCTTCTTCTCTGAAATCTGAAGACCTAGAGCTTAGATATTTGGTTTGTGGCATTGTCTAGCTGACTTTAACTAAGTTTGTTCAAATTATAATCCCAGGGTCAATATTGGTCCCGCCCCGCGGTCCCTTGAATTTACATAGAGTTCTATAAAAAAAAAACGACATAAAAATGTTCTTCTCTGAAACCGAGAGGCACAGAGCTTAAATACTTTACATGTGGCACTGTCTAGTGGTTTTTTAATAAGATTGTTCAAATCATAACCCAGAGTCCATTTAAAGCCCCTCCCCGGGGTAACTTAGATTTTATAAGAGTTATATAGGGAAAAATACTTATAACATTATCAGATCATATTTCATAGATTGTTTAATTATAATTACCTGATGATCCAAAGTAATTAGGGTTCACTTGACTGTGGCCTTGACCTTTTGACCTACTTTCTTGTTTTTTAAGATGCAGCCTTATAATTTAGATGACATATACACTTTTGACTTTCAGTGTCCATGAATGTGACCTACTGACCTATTTTCTTAATATTTTAGCATCAGTTTGATATTTGAAACATGTAGCTCGTATTACTCAGGTGAGCGGTCCAGGGTCATCACGACTCTTTTGTATCTTGTTTACTTTTATAATTAAAAACAGTAATAATTACCCGCTTTGTATGGCCTAAATAATGGAATTTTACGCTAAAACTTCGCATTTTGTTTTTTTGCCATCTATGGTCCCTTTTCATGTTGTACTGTTTCCAGGCTTCAGTGTTAGAAATCATCGATATTAGTGATAGCTTTGACGCTTTTCTGTGCTAGTTCATTTTATAATGCTGCAGCTTGAGGCTATATGATCC
The DNA here is from genome assembly GCF_021730395.1 of Mercenaria mercenaria. Lineage (NCBI taxonomy): Eukaryota > Metazoa > Mollusca > Bivalvia > Venerida > Veneridae > Mercenaria > Mercenaria mercenaria. The sequence continues at coordinate 14,377,438 of NC_069375.1, read as the reverse complement.
ACCAGGATCGATAAGCCCTGTCAGTATACGCATGATGTCAATACTGTCAAAGTCCTTTCTGGGACAAAAGTAAAACAAAATAAGATATTGATATTTAATGAAATGTAGAAGAATTCCTGCTTTTATGACCACAACTGTTACATTAGTAGTATAAATTGATATGTTAGTAAAACAATATTTTACATATGATTTACCCCAACATAGTAAGTTAACAATGAACATTACACATACAAAAGAATAATATGATTTAACATATTCATATCATTGTATGCTTTTATGCTTTCAGACGGCCTGGAAATGTTGCCAGAATGTAAATCAGTATAGCGTTATGTGGCGATGAATTTAAAGAAGTCAAAACTGAACTGTTTTAATCAGTAAAATATATGCTACTATTTATTTTGTCTTGTCTCATTTACCTACCTGGAGTATGCATGCACATTAAAAGATTACCTGTTAAACACATTACAATTCTTTATTATATACAAAGGTCAAGAACTAAAAATCCAATTTACATTAAAACTTCTTCTCAGTAGGAGTTAAATCTAAAGACGTGCTCGTTTATGTGATGCATAAGCAGCCCGAAAGACAGAAAAAAGTTGTCATTTCTAATATGCATATTATTAGTAATATGAAATTGTCTAAAATCATAGCAAAATGCTTTTGCGCCGATATCAATTCATCTAGTATTTCAAAAACATTTGATATTAGCTAAAAATGCATGGCACACAATGCAATATTAGATAATAAATACGGAAAACTAGATTTTTGTACGATATCTTACACCGCTTATGGTCGTTACATTTCATTTTGCCCCTTTCATTAAAATAAGACTTGCAATATTTGCAACAATATTTACGAAGGAACACATTAAATTTTATTATTAATATTTAAAGTATCTGCATTATTAATAATATGACAAACTGAAACTTAAGAATGTATTCGACATTTGCTCTTAAAATGCATAACCGAACATATTAGTGAAATAAGTTTCATATTTCATTGCCGAACTATATTTTATCGATAACTAACTTTAGTCAGAATGGAACGTCACATTCTTCCACTCTACTTTGGTGTGTAGTCAATAAGATATGGTGAAATTCAAATACGAAAAACTAAGCCTAATCTTGTGTTTTGTACTTGACTTCTATGCAATGTTAAACATTACCAAATATGCTGCCAATTAAATGGACGGATCCAAAACTGTCAATCATTAAATTATAAATGTTTACATAAAACAGCTCTCCAGTCGGGAGTGTCAAATACGATTGACATAGTTTACACAATAGATGACGTGCGTTTTGTTTCTGATACCGCTTGTGAGCACTTGACCTTGGTATGAATAAAATAACAATAGAGGGATGGGTTAGACGAAATTTATTGACAAAAACTGGAACTCTCAATTCAGTTGGATACCCATCCTCCCAAGCAATCTTTAAGCGCGAATGAGATCTACATGTAGGTCACATCGCTGCTTGAAAATGAATAACATTTTCCTCGGCGATGTGAATCCAATAACGATCCTTTCAACTCCAAAACTGTCATAAAGTAAATTGCGAACACTTAACAAACGCTACGCCGCTTTTACGCTAAAGTGTCTTACCGTAACGGTAATTGCAGTTACATACATGACGGTCTCATATAAATATTGAAAACTAAATGAAAAAGAGTTCGTTTATAAAATTCGCTTGGTGAACATATCTGAACAACAAGATGGCGTCGTTTTGATTTCGGGGACTGAAACCCAATATTACGAATCCTTGCACATAACTTTAATTGGTACACTAAATAGCTCGCATTTAGCTGCAATGTTCGTTTGTCGGTCCTGCCGTGTAACTGTGATATCTCGTGAAGAGATGGCTGGATTGGCTCATTTCGAGTAAACAGGCCATGGGTTATTTTTGTATAACATTCCACAAATTATTACCGGAGTTATGGTCCCTTTTTACCATTAAAAATTTGGCAAATATTGATGTGCGTTCGATAACTCTTTAAAGCATTAATGGATTTAGATAACTTTTTTAGACAGATAAATTATTATAAGTTTCAGACAAAGTTCGCTATTAGTTATAATACACCAATATACGGTGGTGTTAATGTTCGTTCGATATCTTTTGAAAGGATGGGCGAATTGAATTCATTTTTGGTACACAGATATATGATTATAAATTACAGCTCCAGTTTCAATTTCACGTATTTGTGTAAATAATTAACGACTATACTTCATATATTGATGTTGTATAAAGATCCCTATTGATAAAAAACCATAAATATTAACTACTTTAAGCGAATTAGTCTGCTTAAGTTTGTGGTTTTACTTAATATAAATTCAAACGCTTTCGAATATTCAGTTATGAAAAATAGATATTCTTAACTGGAAATATAGAGCATGTCGGAATATCTTGTATTAGATTAGCAAAACAACTCGTACGCATTATTATCCCCTTTTCATATTTTTCTCTGTTTACTTATTAAACATAATTATTAAACTAAATTATCGTTAATGTTTATATGTTTGTTATAATGAGATATAATATATATCATCTGAAATCATTGGATACAAGTATTTGGCAGTGACGATGATTTGTGTACACTTGATATACATATTCATAACTGCGCGGTTTCCAACACGCCCTCTGGCTTATGCTGACTTTTGTACATGAAAGACGTGTATTATTCATACATTTAACAACACCACTAGCTAACATAAAAATTACAGAATGTGGGACCATAAAAACCCTTTTAAAATACTTAATTTTGCTCCAAGTGTGTCTGCTTTTGAGGAAAGTAGAAGAGAATAATCTGAAAAAAAGTTAAAATCTTGAAAATTCTAAAAGGGGTAAAAATTTCTAACATAGGAATCTCTTTCCATTTATCGTGCATAATGATTATACTTATCAACTTCGACTATTTTCCACTAATTTTCAATTTTGGCAGAAACTCGTTCAAAAGGTAATTGAAGGATAGTTTTGGGCATTCAAAGGCACAATATAAGCAAATGGAAATCATTTACAGAAGAACGCAAGATGTAATTTTATATCGTGTTAACGTTTTCTGTGTTTTCTTTAGGTTTGATTCTCTAGACTCACAGAATGCATAAGTAACACTATGCAGACAAGGCTACATTCTTTGCTTCTCGTATCAGCTGAAAACACTAGGGGCCATCATTTTCAAAATGCCGAGTGAATTTGTCATAAGTAACTGATTACATATTTAATCCAATGCTTATATATGAGTTAATCTGTTCTTTTAACAACATCATATACCTTCGGAATTATACAGTTTACAGATTTTATTACTCTGACACTGTAATGTTAGTAACCACTACGAAATGCAAGCATCCTTGTCATGGTGACAATTCGTGATAGGCAAAGAGTCTGAGACGCCTTTAGTGTGATGAACAAAATGAGTATTATTTCATATTACTACCGTTATGACTGGCATGTTTCGACAATCTAATGACGTTCATTGGTTTAGGAGTCATAGGAGTCACGCCTGTCCTTTATGAATGCCGATATATCAATGTGTTACATAACCGAATGAACATTCATACACGAGCGAGAAACAATAACTACTTTTCAATTACATAGATTGAACATTTTGTCTCCGTGTGTACTGACTGATAGTCAGGTAGGTGCACATCTTTAACTGTTATTTTGTTTTTATTTAAGTAGCCTGCTGGAAATATTGTTAATTTTTTTTTTTATTTTTTTTTAACTATGGCATCAGATTATTTTAAGATTCTGTTTTTACAAGCAGTAATAAAACTAGTTTGTCGTCCATGAGATTTCAGCTGTTATTTTGTAAATGTGTATACATAAAGGATATTGAAACAGTAGATACAGACTTGTCACGAGTAGTGTAACCATCATGTAGTTCAATAATAGTGAAAATTATTTCAGAAAAAATATCAAATATATTTTCAGTATGACATATGTAGCCATTCTTTGATCATTTCACACTCGAAAAAGTGCAACCAGTGGCTGTCATTTTTACCACTTGGCTATAGAACAACATTCAGTACTGGACAGCTTTGACAGTATTTGATATTTTCCGATTAAATTTGGTTATAGAGTCCCAAAAAGCTATTTTGCATTCCAGACTTTGGTCCCGAAAATCCGTAATATTTATATTTCATTGGATAACTCAGAATCATTCAAAAATATCACCCTCGAATACAGCGTTTCCTTTGCAGACAGTAGTAAAAGCGCGAACAAATAACTTTGGAGTAGTTAAAACCTTTCCTGTGCGATACATGTATATGTATATTTATGTCCTGGCTATATGCGAGAGTTCAGTTATAAAAAGTCTGAAAGTCAGGGCCGAATTACTTGAAAACAGTTGTAGGTGTTATCCAGACAAAAATTTCGGGACGGACGGACGAACGGAAGAACTATATGCACCAACCTCGAACCATATTGGGAGCATGCAAAAGGAAATTCAGGTCTCCTTAAGAATTCTCTTTTAATATTCGTTACATAATTTGTTTGAAAACATTTCTTACAAAAGCTTTTAAATATTCTTGTGTGTCGGAGTTGGTGGTGTTAAATTTTAAATTGTATTAAGTTAGATTGAGATAGCTGCAATTAAAGTGCATTGATCTTTCAATAATAGGTTGCAATATCATCGGTCAAACAGAGGTATTAGATTTTATCTGTGGTCATGTTTACAGTATGGCTTCAGTTTAAGAACATGATTTGTTCAGTTGTTCTTTGATAGTGACAAAAGATATAATTACCGAGAAAAAAAAGAAGATGAAAATGATGACTGCAAATAATTTTACAAAATGTTCAAGTTTGAAATTTCGGAATAGTAAGGAACTATTAATTCAAGGCAACTATGACTGAAATAGATCTTTTCTGCGTTTGCAAGAAAACGTAAACATTTCACCAATTTATAACTAAAGTTCAGTACTTCGAGAAATTTACTAGTTTTGATTAAGTGTATCAGCTGTCACATCAGTGTGACTTACGGTTACCAAGATATGATCAATCACCGAAGGAGAGACACTGCCGAAATAATGGACAACGCCAGCACTAAATTCCTCTGCTTTTCAATGGAGATGATAACCGGCAAATGCTTTAAGGTTATTATCTCCTGTGAAAGTAGACTTTAGTGAAACATTTCTCAATAAGCCCTCTAGTAATTAAAAATATGGACATATGTTTTCATCATTTAATGTGACACTTTGACATATACCAGGTCAGTCTTACATAGGAATAGGCAAAACTTAAGGAATTTTTGCTCAACTAATCGAAGAGTAAGTTGGACTATTATACTCGCCAGAGCGTCCACTTCGGTGTGCCTGTTGCTTTCAGATTGAAATGTCATTCATTATGTCAATTTCACGACCAACTCAGAACGGTACTTTTAGAAACAAATTATTTTTACTAGTGTTGTTTAAGTTGTTGAACTTTCTGCAAACCTTCATTTTCCTAGTAGCTGTTTACTAGGAAAAAACCCAAAGCACACCTAAACAAAGTGTATTGGTACTTACTTTTAAATATAAATATAGTGGGACCTGTCTAATCCGAACATGCTCGGACCAGACAAAAAGTTCGGATTAGAAAGTTTTTCGGATTAGAAAAGTTTCTATTTTAGAACGAAAAAGTATGCTATTTGTTACATATGATGTGTAAATGTATCTTTCTGTGTACAGACTAATAAAAATAATCAAATTATAAGTAGCATGTAGATTGCTCAAGTGTAATGAAGATTTCATGTTAATTCAACTTCTCAATATCACTTGTAAACATTGTTTTCACCACTCCTACATTCCCAGAAAGTAGCTAAAATAGTAGAATATTCTACTTGTCCGGTTATTGTAATGATCCGATTTAGTACCACTTTCAGTGAATACATTTGCTGCTTTATAGGAAGAAATTGCTCAAAAGTTTTTGAGGAAGGTACAAATTAATCAGGATCTATTTTTTTTGCATGTATGTCTATTCTTACAAATTTCTGTTCAAACAAACTATTTGTCAATGAACTTGCTTCTTTCTCACCTGTGTTATTGCATGGATCTACAAAGCAAAAATCTGACATGACTTTTGATTAATACCAGTGTTGGGACCTATTGATGTAGACACCTTATAAAGAGTAATAGTTGAAATTGTGAACAGACTGAAAAATATCAAAAGTAAGCAAGATTTTCATCAGGTATTCTGTTTTGAAGCCTGATAAAAGGTCTATTTCGCAGGAAAGTAATATCTAAAAACAATATGTTACTGTTAAATCACTTTGAAATGAGTGTTTTGCTTACATTTACTTTCAATTTACGTTTGTTCTGGTTATTGGTTAAGTAAAATATATAAATCAGAAAATTAGATTAGGGGCCCTCATAACTATTGTCCTTATTATTGTCATCAAACTAAACAAAATGATTATTTTTGGTAAGAGGCCATCCTTTCATGATTGAGGAACAGGTACCTCTTAAGCCCAGTTCTCATTAAAGTGTTGGCTAACATTTGTAGTTTAATCCACTGGCCCGAGTATTTCGTCACCTCACAGATCACTTTGAATAATTTCAAAACTCCAACCAATGAAGAACTCAGTCCTCCATCAAACGATTTAGATATTACTCGGAACAAATGTTCATAAAAGTGATGTGAAATCCAAATCTGAATCTCAAAGTTAAAGAATCCTCTCAGAGGTCAAAGATCATAACTCTTAAAACAACCAAAGGGTACTGGTAGTCCTTGGCATAAATTTCCTTCTAACAAGGTTTCGTGTCGCAGACAAAACACATGTCTGTATCACAAAGGATCATATATCTGTGATAGTTCAAGAAATTTTTGAAATTTCTTGGCAAAACTGTTTCCCATAACAAAATTTTATTTCGTCAAAATGGGGTAAGCTTTTTTTTTTGTTCACGTCCATAATTCTGCTTTCCTTAAAAAGATTTAAATATTACTTGACACACAGGTTAGCCATATAACGATGGTCTGTAACTGAATGTCAGTGTGACACTTAGGGTCAAAGATTTATACGGTCTGTTTCATAACTCATAACTGACATCTTTCAGGGGTAATCAATATGATTTGGCATGATTTTTTGCATAACGAGATTTTTGTCGCGTGCAATACTAGCCAAAAGCCCAACAAAGAAATACAACAGGTTAACCAACACGTCATGAATGAAAATGTTGCAGACTTGGTTTGAATGAACATGTTCTGGGATAGTGGTGGAAATGCAAGCTACCGTTTGTACCCTGAAGCCCAAGGTTGAGCAAAACTCAACATTTACATATGTTACAAGTACCAAAATTTAATGTGGAGACGCCCGCAGATGTATTCATACGGCGGATCACATTCCTTGGAAAGTGGTTAAAAGAAGACCTTTCAAGCACTTACAAAATAAATGTAAATGTGAGCATTTATTGACCAAAGGTCAATGTCACAATGCCAAGTCTTTCAATCTATTACCAATAACTTGAAATGAATCAGTGTTGCATGTAAAATTGAAATAATACGCAAGATCGGTCAAACTTTCCAACCAAGTAGGTCTTATGTTGTGTGCTAGGAGGTTGTTATTCTGTCATTTATCACTGCTTTAGATTTTTAAGGGCGCTGATTTCACGTCAGGATTTTCTAATAACCAATGTGTTTAACATGAAAATTTGGCACAAAGGAACTGAATGATAATAATATAATTTGTCTTGCAGGAATAGTGTTTCCACATTCAAAATGCCGACAGTATTGAAACTAACGATGACAGTGGTTGTAATTATAGCTAACAGTTTCTTGATATGTTGTGAAGATATTGATCAAGAGGCCTTGACACATATTTACAAGAACCTTCTTGATACTGAACACTTTAATTTAGAATACCTTGCCAAGGAATATACAAAAGTTTGTCCCTTTGACATTGACGATAACCGACTTGGAAAATGTCCTAATTGCAGTTATGGGCCAGACTGTATCATCAACAACAAATGCTGTCCTGACGTTATTTACGGTTACCTGGATTACAAATGTGTGAGCGTAGTTCAACGGAAAGGAAAAAGCTGGTTTAATGCTACATCATACTCTATGATAGCGTCTTGTCCAAGTTCTTCGGGCGGTTCAGGTCGCCCGTCCCTGAGTGGTAAAGAAGAAATTCCAGTAACATCTCTCACAACGGGGTTAACGTATCAAACCAAACAATTTGCAAAATGTAACGACGACGATAACGCACTTGTTGCATGGAATACGACTTTTCATTGTCTTGAAACGTTACCGCCATGGGGAGAGCCAGTACAGATTAATACGTTCGAAGAACTTGTTCGAAATATTGAGCTATATTACTGCGAAATTAGATTGTCTATTACAGCAGCAACTGTTCCACGTGCAGCTGTTTGCAGTGGTGGTGAAGAGTACTACAACAACAAAATCTTCTTAAAACCCAAACGTCTGGTACACGAGTGTCTTTGGGAACAATTTGACCCACATATTGAATTTGCTTGCCGACGGTTGACTTTGAAATACAGATACTACAAAAACGTGTTTTGCTATATTTGTAATCCTGGGTTGTCTTTTAGATATTACAAAACGAAACCTGTAATTAGTACATGTAATTGGATCGAAAGCGATTTAGATATTAAAAATGCCTGCACAACGAGAGAACAGACGCCATACTATTTGCCATACAAAAATGTCTTCTGCAAATTGTGTAACATTATGCCCGATTCATTTTTCTCCGTCAATGACGAAGTGTATGGCACTTGGGTACATGTTACGAATATAAGCGAACAAACCGTGGCTGAAACTGTCGGTGGATTGTTCCATAGCAAAAACTCTAATGATAGTTTTTATTTCGATACAGAACTGATTGGGAATATGCGCTATAATTCAACAAACTACTCTTGTCTCATTCCTTTACAAAAAAAGAATGGAAGTGCACAAAGTAATGCCAGGAAAATATCAAATTGTGAACGTAGCAACACAAAGAAGCAAAACGATTCTGATGATGCTGAAGTTCCATTTTACAATTGTTCAAGCATGTTTCAAAATTATCTGATTAACACAAAAAGTGGATTTAATGTGTATAATAGAAGCCTTATAACGGAGACATTATATTTCAGCTATATGCTGTACATATATCTGTGCGATGAGTCAGTTGAAATTAATAGATTTTGTGAGGTTGTCACTGAACAACAAATCTGTTTATTAAAATCTAACCAATCAGAAAGGGCTTTATCTTGCATGTTATGTCAAACAGGAGACAGATATTTTTTGGACGACCACTATAGAGGATCGGGATTTGATGTATTAATGAAGATCACGTGCTCGACTTTGTTGGAAGACTTTTTATTTCTTGACGTTATATCGCTTCTCGTAGCTGCACGTGAGTCTGGTTGCTCCATATGGTTTGTTCCCACAGGAATCCGGAATTCCGATTACTCAGAATTAATTGCCGAACGTAATGACTGCTGGGATTTACCATTTATTGACAGTAAAACTTGTAATACCGATTTTGGCACGTATTACTTTGGCTCCTACAGAAAACTATTTTCTCTATTAACTAATGACTGGGAAGCGGTACTGCACTTTGAAAAACGAGTATCAGTAGAGATAACACAATGTGCCGAAAACGTCGCCTCATCAACAAATCATACAGACGTAAGGCTTGAAACTTATCGTATTGTCTGTAACGACGTATCAATGTTATTTCGATTATTTTTAAAACTTCAGATTTCCTTCTTTACGTTCCATACATACATGTGCAAGTTCAGTGTAATCACTTAAAAATTCAACGAAAAAATAGCGTCGTCAGTACAATTTTACATGATTAAGTGAAAACTCCAATAGTATTGCTCGCTCGAAAAACAAAGCTAATTTTCTAAATGTTTAATTCTATTTCATTGTTTTTCAGGATTCGTGTCGAGAAATACTGTGCTCAGAAGGTCATGTTTTAGTCAACGATTCATGCATAAACGAATACGATACGTACGGAAATATGCTGTATGAGCTAATTTACAGATCTGTGGTGGAGACTGTGTTATTCCGGGATGGTAGCGTGACTCCAGCTGATGGAATAAAGTTTGCGAGCATCAACATAACAGACATATGTGTAGGCATTCAGGGCATCATGCGAGGTCAAATTAACGAGAACAATTCCTATTCATTTCAAGCATGCGAGGTAAAGATAGGCCTGAATTGCTCCGGAGATTATATTGCAAACATAATTGTTGGCTCAAAATTAGAAATATCTTTATCTATTTTAATCTATTTTACGAAAGAGTTACCTGTAATTGAGAAAACTCTTGTTGATTCTTTGACACAATCTTTTGTTTTTAGTATTGTTAGAGGTTCCATTGTCACATTAACAATCACGCCTTTGGACCTACGTTTGAGGAATACAATTCATCCACGATGTAGTGTAAGGCTTGCTCATGAACCTGCTGCTTCGTTTATTTCAAAACTGGTTATTGTAAACAAACTTCTGATATGCCCTCAGATTGAGCTATTAAAACATGAATACATTATTGATAATGCATCCGATACGTTGCAACTTATAAAGAACAAATTACAAGTGCAAACTTATTTCATTAGAGGCGGAAGAGTAAGGATATGTCTGGATGATTTCAATACATATTTAGAAGTAACACTATCTATACCACTTCTTCAAAGAATCTATAAAGTGGTTGACAATGTGTGTACTATTTTATCATTATTTTGTCTCTTAATCACTTTCATTACCTACTGCGTGTTTCAATCTCTCCGCAACGTTCCTGGCGTTAACAATATGAATCTGACAGTTTCTCTTTTTTGTGTCCAATTAACCCTAAAACTTGGTATTTGGCAACCAGTTGATTCTACCCTTTGTCCGGTATTTGGCATTTTAATTCATTACTTTTGGCTGTCTACATTTTTTGCTATGAATGTTTGTTCTTTACACATGTACCGTGTCTTTAGTTTAAACACTGTTACATTGTCAATATTTACCAGGAAAACAAGTGTGCTATATCTCCTGTACACGTATTTGTCACCAACAGGTATTATGTTATTAACAGTAGGTTCACACCTAGCCATATCTGAGGGGCATTATTTTGGGTATGGTAAGACAACTTGCTTTCTGACTGACAACGTGACTGTTATTGTATCATTCATATGCCCATGTGTGTTTGTTTTTCTTTTGAATATTTTGTTTTTCGTCAAAACCTTTCTTTCAATCAGACGGACAGTCAGTACCTCCTTATTACGACGGTCGACTGATAGACGGGATTTCCTTATCTATGTACGACTCTGGACACTTCTCGGTGTCACGTGGCCGCTTTTAATTCTAGACGCCTTGTTGGAAATGTCTGCTTTTTCTTTCCTTGCACTTACCTTTAACACTCTCCAGGGTGTTTTTATATTCATTTCCTTTATCTGTAACAAGCGAGTTCTTACTAAGTATCGAATGTGTTGTTCGGAATAATGTTTGACTTGCTTAGTTTTATTGTTTCTACATTTGTAATTTATTCTGCTTCTTTTATTTGAATTTAGTTCTTTGAATTCTGCTTCTTTTATTTGAATTTAGTTCGTTTTGTCCTTGTGTGTTGACTTTGTGTGCGCGCGTGTGTGTATGCGTATTGTTCGTCTTGTCCTTATGTGTTGGCTTTGAGTGTGTGTGTGTGTGTTGTTCGTTTTGTCCTGATGTGTAAGCTTTGAGTGTGCGTGTGTGTGTGTGTGTGTGGTGCACGCGTTTGCGTGCTGGGGGGTTCGTTTTGAGGAGGCTGCGCTTTTGGTGCGTGGCATTCCCTGTTTGATATTTTTCTTTGTTTTTGTCACATAATTTCAACTTAACTTGCTGTGTTTATTGACGACCCTTCAGCTGTGTCAGTCTCTGAGTCATATGATATATCACAATCCGAGTTTAGCTCGATGATCACCGGTGCTGGAAAATCATTAACTAATCAATTCAATGAACTGCACAATTTTCTCGTGCAATGTTTATTTAAACAAACGATTACAAAAAATATAAAAAATGTGAAATTACCAAGTCTCGAACCTCGAAAGCAAGTTTGTTAAGCCAAAACCATATCCTGTAGGTCATGCAATCATTTATAATAATTGATTAAGTTAACAGTTATCAAAATGCTATCATGCATTTTAAAATGTTATTCAGAAAAAATATATATATTTGGTTAAGTTTCATTTTTTCCCAGTTAAGATAAATTTAAGAGGTATTTTACAAATTGAACCGGTGCTGGTGCCATTCCTAAAATGACGAGAAAAAGGTATGTATATGTTGTCACCTGTATACATTTGAAAGCCTCTCCACTAGCTTCTATTGAAACTGTCGTTCTAATCAGGATTTATTTCATGATTTAAGATTTAGATAGCCTTGTCATTATCGAAATAATAATGAATTGGTTTATTGTGGAATCATGTCATCATCTGTTCTATAATAACAAGACGTGCATTTGATGAATGATGCAAAATCATAATTCAGACAAAATACTTCTGATGCTTGAACCAAAAAAAAAATCTATCAATCCGCTGACTTTCAGAAAGAGTACTATTCAATACGAACATGCCCGGTTTATAGATATTGATAAATAAGTGAAACGAAAAAGACAATATTGACAAGTAAGAATAGAAATGTAAGAAACGCCGTCAGTTTCATGGAACTACATCAGATATTATCTATAATCGGCAGCTTTACATTTTGAAAAAATCAAAGAAAATCAGACAGTAATAAATACATCGCACAAAAAGAACAAGTATAATGTTGGTAGTAGATACACTGCATTGGAATAGTTAGTTGTGGAATTACCGCATGGAAATGAACTCATCCTTGGGAGGGTTTTGCCGCCTTAATGTCAGATTGCTACGTTTAAAACTTACACCAGAATTGGCTACCCTGTAGAATTTATTGTGGATATGTTTCAAAAATGGTTTTGAAAGGTATTTATTTCATAATTTAAATGCATGTACAAATTTACATACAGTCGTATGTATTATAAATCTTGTATTAAAGGACTTAACGACAAACTTTCGCACAACAGTCTATATGCCGAAGGAATAGTTTTAAAATTTATCGTTTACCTAACTACTATTATCAGGGTGCATGTACCACGTGACTTTTTCGCTAATCTGGGGTGCCAAAAACATGGCGGATACCTCGGTAAATGTGACATTTTCTTAAATATCTGTTCGACAGCCTGTTCAAATAAAAGGAAACATAGATGAGTGCCGTCTCATATGAAAATCCGACACTCGGCTACAAGTTTTTTGTTTCTAAGTCCGTTCGTTTTCTCTAAAAGTGCAACCGCGCAACTGAAGTGAACAAATTTGATGATGTTAAGACGGGGGACATTTTCGAAAATTAAATCGATGAATCCTTTATAAGGCCGTAAAAGACTATTTTGCGACACGGATATTTGTACGAGTATTGTCTTGACATATACACTTTAAGAAATCACAAATTAAGAGCCTTCAATAGCTTCCTAGGCCGGATTTATCAAATTGCTAAGCAGGGGTCCGTTTTTCTTGATGCTAAGACGGGGGCGTGATTCAATGATTTGGTAATGGAAGTCTTTTGTATTTCATTAACCTACTTCATTTAAGTTTTTCCATGTTTATACTGCTTACTATAAGAAAAATCCCGTTGTATGTATGTTAAAATTCAAATGGTTATGACAAATGAAAGCTTTTTACCGACTACGAACTGTGAAATTTTACCTAAGGTGAAATACTTAATTTGACTGATTTAATGAAAAATTCTTTCACTCTATGGTGTCGGTCCGGTACAATTTCTCCTTTGCTGTAAGTAAAACAAGCACTTTTGGACATGGATTCAGCGGCGAATTTCACAACAAATTTACAGCATTGAGAGTTCTGTATTTCTAAAGATGAATAATGTCAATAAATCGTAAAGAAACACTATCATCAACAATGAACGTCTTTGCTACATATCAAAGTATTCAGTCACTCTTTATGATTTCCAACCCACATCTGTCATGGCCGCCAGTCTGGAATAGTTTTTAATCCTTCCGCACAGAAATGTTGTCCTGGAAAAAACACGGACAAAACAACTGTTAAAGACATAGGAAATGACACAAAATGTTTAACAAATCAAATCAGAGATGGCTTCAAATCGGGAATTAACTGCTTCCTAGAATACAACGACCCGGAAGCACTTCAATACCTGGGTGACACCCTATCTACAGTTTTATTACATTTCCAGGTAGGCTTTGGAAAAATAGTAAGTCTGTTTTTATCGCATTGGTTTTGTCTTCATTGTTTAAGTTAGTTTGCTTCTTTTTGGTTTAACTTTCGATAACTCTAGCTGAAACAGATCTCTAAAGTTCTTACTTTTGCTTTGCTTCTTAAGGCAACCACTGAAATGGTTGAGAATCTGCACAGCAATGTTAATCTCAATTTTTTTCTTTTTAGATCATAATTGTGTGCTGTTTTTTATCGCTTTTGTTGGAAATACATATCTGAACTGAGGTTTGAAATAAATTATCATACTTTCGAATGTTATTTAGATACATGTATTGAATTATCAGTCTTATGTGCCAGTAATTTCTTCACATGTGTTGTGAAATCATAGTAAATGTTCGAAGGTTAAAGTTTGAAGAACTTTTTTTTAAACCATTGAATTACAACAAAAGAAAACATAATTCAGAGCCAATATTTATCATAAAACACATTACTGGTTTAATAGTCGCAGTGATCATTTTGATACTTAATCATACTATAGAGTCGACCGCCTCAATTGTCGAGTTGTAAGATCTCTCTCACAGACGACCATGATTCGAAGCCCGAAACCGACTATGTTTCTTATGAAAGGAAGTGGACATTTCTTTTAAGAAGATTTGAATATGGTACCGGTTCTTCCCAGGAACAATGGTGCGATAAACTGATCACAATACAACTGGCGTTAAATTTCATAAAATCAAAAATGGAAAATAAATAAAGACAAATAAGTTGTGAGTAAGGTAAAATTATTTATGAATGCATGCAAAAACGTTGACACTATCAAGTTTCTCAGTACGTTGTTGCAAAAAATAATGACACATAAAAAGAATTAAAGCCTACATGTATATTAGTCGATCTGCAAAAAAGATGATAATCGGTTTCGAGCGTATACATCGCAGGCCAGTACTTCATTCAAACGACTTGGGACATTTTACAGGCTCAGTAAAATGATATTCTGTGTAGGCTATTCGATACAACAAAATGGGATGTTGGACACCAAAGCATACTGTATGGGAATGATTAAGGGTCATTGAAACACAGGACCAAAATATCCACCCTTTACGGTCTCCTGCAAACCATGGCATATCAGCTGTGAAAGATGTAAAGTAATCCACATTATAGTCAAAACAATTTCTAGAAGTAAAAAGGAGATGGACAAAATGTGCAATGCGTAATATATGCCAATGTAAGGTCGTAATATACTAGTAATAATATTATTAGTCTCACCGGGATTTCTGTCACCTCTTTCTGGAAATAAAGCCACGCAGAAGGCTTTTCTGGAATTATATGTCTTTCCACATTCCTGGCACAGAAATGTCTGAAATGTAAATTTATGCACTTTAGTACTACACTGATAATAATATTTCATATTTTTTAAAACAAAAGGACGTTCCGAACAAAATGTCTTAAAATAAGATATCTGGAAATAACATACATTTTATGACCAACGAAACCAGTACAATTTCCGATTTATTTTGACAACTGTTACAGACGCTCATGTCAGATGCGCAAATGTATTTTATTCAGCCGAAAAATGAATTCAAAGTTAACGCGACTGAAATAGAATTAAATATAAACTGTTGCTTTTTCAAAAACTTAACAGTATTTGTTACACGGGTTACAAAGAATGATCTAGACATGACATTTTAGTGGACCTAGAAATGTAGTACATAAAGTGAAAGTTGGTGCATTCTCAATAAAATCAGTCAAATTAAGTACTAAGTAGTTCACCTTAGGTAAAATGTCACAGTTTACACTCGGCGAAAAGCTTTCATATGTAATAACCATTTGAATTTTACTACACATATAACGAATTTTTTCTTACAGTAAGCGCCCCATGTGATTCTGGGACGATCTGTGTATGAAAAGAATTGGAACCACTGCCTTACCCTTGCATGATCGTAAGAAGCGATTAATAGGGTCTTAACACTTGGTTTTGCAGTAACTCTGTGATTCCAGCAGGTATGCAAATTTTGATTCCATACCTCATGTTTTTATTTCGATGTAAATGAGATGTGGAACCAAAATTTGTAGTCCTGTTTGGCGCCATATAACCTATACTGTGTTGGTGCGCCGTAAAACACAAATAAATAAATAAATAAATAATTCTTACAGTAAGCAGTATAAACATGGGGGAAACTTAAATGAAGTAGGTTAACGAAATACAAAAGACTTTCAATAACAAATCTTTAAATCAAGCCCCCGTCTTAGCATCAAGAAAAACGGACCCCTGCTTAGCAATTTGATAAATCCGGTCTCGGAAGCTATTGAAGGCTCTTAATTTGTAATTTCTTAAAGTGTATATGTCAAGACAATACTCGTACAAATATCCGTGTCGCAAAATAGTCTTTTACGGCCTCTTAAAGGGTTTATTTATTGAATTTGCGAAAATGCCCCCCGTCTTAACATCATCAAATTTGTTCACTTCAGTTGCGCGGTTGCACTTTTAGAGAAAACGAACAGACTTTGAGACAGAAAACTTGTAGTCGAGTGTTGGATTTTCATATGAAACGGCACTCGTCTATGTTTCCTTTTATTTGAACAGGTTGCTGAAAAGATATTTAAGAAAATGTTACCTTTATCGAGGAATCCGCCATGTTTTTGGCACCCCAGATTAGCGAAAAAGTCACGTGGTACATGCACCCTGTAGTATATGGAATTGATATAGGAACCGGGAAGAAATGTTGTTCAAACTGTGTTAATGTTTCCAAAACCATGCATGGCTGGCCATTTCTATGTTTGACACAAAAGAAAAAAACAAAACTTTTATAATTTACATTAAATTAATTGATGTCAAATGTATGCTTACGCGTCATATTCACGTGACCATTTTAAATTTCAACAATAAAAAATCATTAAGCAGATCAAGATTCTGAAAACGTAAATAATTAAAAATGATAAGATTTATGAGAAAATCCAACTTAGCAACCAAGCAAAATTATAACCGACTGGGTTTAATTGGATATGTTCATGAGAGGTAATGCAATGTGCAACACTCCTCGCACCCGGCTTCCTAGCATTGACAAAACCAGACTTGTAGTTAAGTACATTGCATGGAACCTTTGATCCCCCCCCCCCCCCCCCAAAAAAAAAAATGTAAAAAGAAACACACACACACACACACATAAAAACCCACCAAGTCCAAGGATGAGGAGACTTTTTACATCTGCCTCAAAGCACTTGCAAACTGTTGTTGTAATAGTTAATTATTTGCTAACTTGCCTTAACAGTGTGCCCAATCACGTGATTGCGCTACGTCATTTTGAGCTCGAATGTGAAAGTAGAAAGGTAAACAATAATCAAAAATCAGGGTGTAAGTTTTTTAATCTATATATTGTGTTTGTATCATGCACATGACTCGAGACGTATTTGTAAGTGCTACCCCCGGTACTACGATTTCCTCGCCAAAACCTTCTCGTTTTAACGCTATTCCTGTTCAACCGCTTTCGACATTGTGCGCTCATTGTGCAAGTCCATTGAACAGGAATAACACTAAAACGAAAAGCATTTGGTGTAGAAATCGTAGTACCGGGGATAGCGCTTTCAAATAGGTTTCGAATCATGTGCATGATATATACACAATATATAGATTAAAAAATGTACGCCCTGATTTTTAATTTTTGTTTACCTTTCTACTTTCACTTTCGAGCAGCTCAAAATGACGTAGCGCAATCACGTGATTGGGCACACTGCCTAATTTGAACTTTAACGTTGCTAAAATTTGCTAATTATTATTAATGCATTCTTGAATATGACATAAAAGATATATTTCCCTATCCCTATTTAAATATTTTGTTTATATTTTGTTTTAACGTAGGAGCTGTTCATAGTGCGCTGTGTCCTTTAGTATAGTTATTCTTTGTTACTTTACAAATTTAGCTTTTTTCAAATATATATTTCAGTAGCGTAGTGTTACAATCATAATCATAAAAAATGTCACTAGTTTTGTTTTAAGTACTTTTCTAGTTAGAAAAATATATTCTTAATTCTTTTGAATAGTTCTTTTTTATTTTTTAATGGTTCTTATTTTTCTTTTTAATGGCCTTATCGTTTCAATTGTTCAATGGATTTTCGTTTTAGTGGTTCTTATTGATATTTTAATGGCTCTAATGGATCTTTTGAAGACTTATTTGTCTTTTTTTAATGGCTCTTAGGTAGCTTTTCAATGGATATATTTTACCTTTTAATGGCTCTTATTTATCATTTAAACGGTTCGTATCTATCTTGTTCAAGGCGTTATCTATTGAATGGCTCATATTTATCAAAAACTTGTCCCGTATTAACTTTTGGATGTATTATTTTACCATGGGAATTGTGGCACGTACATGTGTGAAACCTGTCAGGTGTATGCAATTTTGCATGTACTATAACCATATTATAAAATGGACATGTGCAGCAGCATTAATATGTCCCTGAAATATTTCAAAATAAACTGCACACCGCTGCTATGTTCTAAGAGCAATAACGTCACAATGTAGAATTGTTTCTGCTGTTGCGATACAATAGAAAAGTATAGAATCTTTCTGTAATAACATTCTAAATTTAATTAATTTTTGAGGTTTTGATTAATTGAAATAAATCAAATATTACCTTTACGTCCCGGGTTGAATGAATCAACTTGCAAATGTATGGCAAAGGATAAATGTCTATATTTAGCATTGCCCGCGCAATGGAAACACCAAAAGTGTTTGGTGTATTTTTTAGTTTAATCATATTTTATGGTAATCATCACACAAGACATTATGGTAATGTACATCAAGACACTATTATACAGATACATATGTAAATATATATATACAATAGCAAACTATCATTATACAAGACATATATATTACTACTGTACATTAGGAAGTATTCAGTAACTTTGTGAATGTGCGATAATACAAAAGGGTTGGACCACAAGTTTTACCAACATTAGAAATCGGTCCGTCCCTGGCTGTCAAATTAATGTTAGATTAAACTAAATGGCGGATTTTTGTTTGGTCTGGAATGGAAAAAATATATATGCTTAACAAAATATAATTTTAAGTTATAAACTTACTTATATAGAAGAAGAGTTAAGACAGTAAATTTAATAGAAGAAAAGCAGGGAAAAAACAATCGAAAGAAAAAAACAACAACAATAAAACTAACACAGACAAGCGTAAAATCAATCAGTGCACCTCATCGCATCCGCTGCAGAATACCCACACCCAGCCCAGCCCAGAGCCTTCTAAACAGATATATAGTCAAAAGATCAGGAGGCAGTGCTAGAGAAACGACGTGTATTTTTTATATAAGTTTGTACTTCTAAAAACAAAGATTTGTTCCCCTCAATAGTAAGTGAATCAATTCCGTGAAGTAATTTGTGAGTACTAAGAGGATGAAATCTTCGAGTATTGATAAATAACAATCGACGAGCATCGGCATAATGGCTACATTTAAAAAAGAAATGTTCCGCATCTTCAATACCATGTCCACAAGAGCAATCGGGATAGTCTCGTAAATGGTTATAAAATAAATCATTGTTTAAGTTGCTGCATCGGTTTCTAATACGAGTTTGAACTACATTATAGAATCGTTCTCCTATTAGATAAAAAGACGGAACAATTGGAGATTTAAATTTACTCTTCAATTTGCTCTTAAAAGATGTAAGCGTGTTAGCATTGCGTGTCGGGAGGTCAAGGTTATTCCATAGTTTTACTGAATCGGGTATAACTGATTTTGAGTAAATTTCGAGACGTCTAGGCAATGTTACAAAATTAGTGTTGTTTCTAAGTTCATAGTTGTTAGAATTGTGAACTGTTGGAGGAAAAATGTCTATAAGGTAATCTGGAAGCAGTCCGTTATTTCCTTTATAAGCTAATATTAATTTCTGCATAATTCTACGGTCTGCAAGAGAAACCCAGCCAACTTCAGTTAATAAATTTTGAATGGAAACGGAACGAGTCAAACCAGTAACAATGCGAGCTGCTTCATATTGAAGTTTTTCTATAGTGTCCTTTTCATATTGAGTACAGCTATCCCATACAACTGAAGCATACTCGAGTAGAGGTCTTAGATACGATAAATAAATGTTGTTAAGAGTAGACCTTTTAACTTTGAATTTTAACATTCTCATCGAGCCGAGTACTTTTGAAACTGAGGAAGTGATATTGTTTATATGGGTGTGCCAAGAGCCATCATGACTTATTGTAAGACCTAGATGTTTGTGATCGTCAACGAAGTTTAGAGGGGTATTATCAAAGGTTAACGAAGGTTGAGCTATATCTCTAAAGGAGAAAAACATGACTTCAGTTTTAGAAGGATTGAATTTTATAAGCCATTGATTTGCCCAACTGGAATTTTTTTCTAGATCTGAATTTAAAACAGTTTCTATATAAACGGAGTCTGGTGAAGATATAGCAAGTGAGCTATCATCAGCGAATAGTCTAGCGGTACTTATAACAGAATCAGCAATATCATTTACGTATACAAGAAATAAAAGAGGGCCCAAGACCGATCCTTGAGGTACGCCTGCAGTTAATAACCTATTATTTGAAAACGATTGCCCTACAAATACTTTTTGCGATCTATTTTCCAGGTAATCTGTTATCCAATTGACCAAGTTTCCTGAAATACCATACTGCTTCAGTTTAAATATAAGGCCTTTATGCCAAACTCGGTCGAAAGCTTTCGATATATCACAGAAAACCATACAGGTTGCTTTCTTCTCGTCTAAAGATGTACAGATCTGGTTATATATATCTACAAGTTGGTATACAGTGGAGTGTCTAGGAAGAAATCCTGACTGATTTTTATATATAAGATTATTGGTGTATTTTTCTGTAATCATAAAAGAATGGAAGAATTTACAATCTGTCTACCTTCATGATCTTTTTTGAAATTTAAGTGTTTCATACATAAAATGTCATAAAATTTGTTATAAAGATATTTGCACATTGGACAACATTCCACATTACAAAGATATTAGGGCGTCCTAGAACTTTACTTAATTGGGGTTTCCATTCACAACCGGCTTCCCGAAGCAATGTTAGTACGGAGTATGTCTATAGAGATTTTCCAGGCCGCTTAATTGATTAGGACATCACAACGTTTTGTGTCGTTACATTGTATATCTGTGAAGCCTGCATTAGCAAACATAATGAAGAAGAAAGAAAGAAATATTGTTAAAATCATATCTGATATTAAAACTGTTTTGACGAATTAGCAGGCACAGCAAACGCCAAGTTCCTAAACTTAGCTAATTTATATCGGTTCAGCGGGAAAAGGGAGATAACAAACGTTGTAAATATAGTGGCTACATACAAATAACAGAAATTGTTTTTTGTTTCTTACTCAGATCAATTTTGATACAGTTTCTAGATCTTCATTTCGTCGTAGACATATTTTCCATAAGATGTCCATACATTTGCTAGAAAACCGGTCCACAGAATAAACACCCTATCTATCTCTTTATCTGTCTGTCTGTCTGTCTGTCTATCTATTATTTTATGCAAAATAAGTGAATGTGCAGTGGAAATAGGACATATTCTACTAGTCTATTTTGTAAGTCCCTGGATTATAAAATACAAAACGCAATTTTTTTGTTATTTTAAAGTTGGGTTTGAACAATTTTTAATAGCTCATGATTGACCGACATACCGAGCATGTTTTGTTTCTGTTTCATTGTCATGACCTCCATGCAGCCGTTTCCCCGTACCAAAAAAATATAACGTTTTCAGGTGTAGGGTTAGTTAGGAACACTGGCTGCTAAATCAATCTGTATAATATATGTAAATATATATTAGAATCAAACACCGTTGTTATTTCAATAGTTTAGGTAATACATATAATGAATATAACATTATTGTAATAAGTGTACAACTTTGTTTACCCTAGTTAGCAGTTCGTTTTATTTATGACCATAAATCAAATATTTTCGACAAACCTCGAAGTCATTTTAGCTTGATTTAAATTTTTTCCAGCCTTTATATTTCATCACTGTTGTAGGAATGATTAATTTAAATCGTTCTTAGAAAATGGTCGTGCTTTGTTTTTCGAAATATTTCGGGTATATAGTTATAGGTGAACGCAATTGTACATGTGTGTTTTGTATATAAATGTTGGATATTTCATATTTGTGTACAAGGATAATATGCAAATTGTAATATAATTCCCGAAAGAAGACAACTATCTTTGACTTTTCATCGTGACTGCAATCATTTGAATCAGCCTGTTGTAATCTTAAATATAGGAAAGAATTAAAGTACATATCCAAAGTGTAAGTTTGTTCTGTACAACTAGTTAGTTGATTGCCTCTTTGTCCCGTCTCTTGTTTTCCCTTAGTTAGAATTGTGTGTGTGTTTTTTGTCAGTTTTTTAATTATATAACTGATATGTTTTTTATGTTAATGTTATTTTTGAGCCAGCTTGCATGAGTGTTAGCATTTGAGTTTTATTATGGTCTATTTACTGAAATGATTCGTGCATATTTCAATTCCCTTTTGCATGTTTAGATAAAAACCTTATTTGGGTACCAAAATGTACCTTTTATCTTACCTACAATGTACAGCATTTAGCTCTTATAATGCTGGACACAGTCAATTCTGCCTTTGCGACCAGTGTAGATCAGTGCAGTCTGATCAAGATCTACACTGTTCGCCATTCAGTCAGTATCGTTTTGGTAAGCACCTCTTTTAAAAGTTTATGCTACTGTCCAAATTGAAATATTGAAAACTTCATTACAGAAATTAAGCAGGGTAAGGATTAATGTTGGTCGAGTGATGCTCGTGTGGGAAGGCCGTACATCTTACAAATGCAACATCCATGTATTATACATGTTGCACCTGTACCTATGATTATACAAACCAGTAGCTTATGTTTTAGTATGTTAACTTGAAGTGTCATTGTTGGGAGCATGGAGCACTGTTTTGCAATTTGCAATTTTATAATCCTAAAAATTTGTATTTCCTTAACTGCATGATTGCTTGTCTGTATCCTCCGGGTGGTCAGACACTTATTCCTTTTGTGAGATTTTTTCTTCTTTTTTTTTTCATAGAGAAGCCAATCTGTTGTCAACTAAACGGAAAAATTTGACATTCAAACGTCTGTAAGAACCGGGTTATCAGATAATTTTGAAGTATGTGTTCATTGTTCCAGCTTTTTATAATGTTTATTTTTAGCATTATTTCATATGCTTTCTTGAAAATCTCATTTATTTACGTGTCATTGACGGGGCCTCCATAGCTGCCCGAGTGGTTTGAGCCTCACTCGAGGCGTTGACTTCTTCATGTGAGGAAGCCATTCAGCTACCCAGGTACCCGCCCGTGATGAAATAATGCACCGAGGGGCACTTGGGGTCTTCTTCCACCATCAAAGCTTGAAAATCGATGCAAAGTTTAACTCAACAAAACATACAAACATATACAAATTTATCTTTATCTTTGTTCTAGAAACTTGATACTAGGTCAATCTTAATCGCTTAACTGTTACTTTACCTGTATATTTCAATATGCTGAAACAAATTAGTTTAATAATATTTTTGTTTATAAAAATGCTTTATCTTTTTTAATTCTTGTTTTATTTATGTCTGTCGGAAAATAGCTCATGGGATAATGTTAATTTGCTATCTGGTATCTTGTATCTTTTATGAAATTAATTAATAATTAACTTATTCCTGTTTTATATAAAGTTATCGAAAAATAGTTCATGAAATAATGTTTATGTGCTGTACTGTATCTTGTATCTTATCTTGTATCTTTTATGAAATATCATAATTATCAGTTAAAATTTTTTGAAAGGTGTTGCAGTAAAAATATTCGTACGCGACTGCAAACATGAAAAAACTGCCAGTTGGTATTCTAAATAATATGTATGGTATTGTCCCGCTCTTCATGATTGGTAATTTCCGTTCTATAATATATCCTCGTTAAGTGATTTCGGCATTCCCTCACTAGGTATTGAGATCGTTGTGTGCTCATGTTACATCACATCCAAATACCATACCGCAATACGTAAACCCTCGGAAATTGCTAACTGTTATCATGAGCACATTACTATTATTTTCTAAAGAGGAAAAAAGAAGAAAAAAATCCAGTGCGAGTTGTAATCAAATTATTTTCTAAACATTTTACAGTATTGAGAAAATGCATGATTACCTCTTGTCAAAAATGCGGCAGATTGTTGTTTTTAATTTTCTGTAATTACATATTTCTATGCTCTTTTTATGTAATGTTTTGTGAATTAAAAACGTTTATTTTGTAAAATGTTTTTGTCAATATCTTATAGTACAAAAATATGGGGTAAAGGTATTACAGTATTCCATGACTTTGAGAAAGTTATAAATGAAGAAAATAACATCGTCATACATTTAGACAGGAAGTGTCAGACATAATAAAACAAAAGACTATATACAAGTAAAATAAAAGTGTAATATGTAAGAAAGACTGAAATGTTAGTCTGGCATTGATCATAATAGTGAAATATGAATCATTAGTAAGCAAGAAGGAAGAATGAATTACAATTTATCCTTATCATGCTAGACACAATTGATTTTGCCTTTGCGAACAATGTAGATTATTATCAGCCTGCACATCCTTGAAGTTTGATCAAGATCTGCATTCTTCGCCAGTCAGTAAACTTTTGGTATGCAACCCTTGAAAAAGTTCATGGTACTGTCCAAATTGAAAGAGGGACAAGTTCATTATAGAAATTTAGCAAAGTAAGAGTTAAGGTGTATCTATCTTTATACTTGCTTACTTGAATTGAACAAACTTATTCTTGCATACCAGACGGGGATTTCAGGTATTTTTGCCAGTGTTGGAAAAATCCAACTTACACCCCGGGATGTAAGATTACTCTCATGCTGTAAATGACGTATTACGAAGTACATATATGTAGAAGATTTATGTAGTAATTTATATTTTATTTAAAAAAAAACGGAATAAAAATTCAATACCTTGATAGTTCCTATTGGTTCCTGATAGTATATTTCTCGATTTAAATCACGTTATTTTATCAAAAATTCATAACGTTGCGCTGCAACTAATAAAACAAAACCGGAACTAAACGTTGTTATTTGTTTTGAAACGTAATGACGTTTTTCCTGTTTACGGACGTTGGTTTCCCGCGCTTTGTTTAGATACACTGCTATAAAAAAAGTTCTAAAAATAAAGCCGTTCGATTATTTTTATTATTATTTCTTGAAATCGGTATGCAAGAAAAAGATTCTGTCACTGGTTATAGGTGCAGATGGAAATATCCGGCTCTCGGGTAACTGTTTAGGCGGTAACTCGGTAGGGAGCCTCGTTACCGCCTAAACAGTTACCCTCGAGGCCGGATATTCCCATCTGCACCTACAACCAGTGAAAGAATCTTATATTTTTACCAATGTTATGTTCAGATTGTTTAAATCACTTGCCCCTCAACGATGTGGGTTCAAGCCTCACCCGGGCCGTTGAATTCTTAATGTGAGGAAGCCATCCAGCATGCTTACGGAAGGTCAATACTTCTACCCTTGCGCCCACCCCCGTTATGAAAAAATGCACGGATGGGCACCAGGGGGCTTGGTCCACCACCAAAGCATGACCTATGATTGTGTTGGTGTGACGTTAAACCCAACAAAAAGTATTATATATACAAAAGAATGCAGACACATTTTATGATTTTACGATATATCTATATGATAATGTCATAGAGAGAATTTATGCGAACAAAATCACTACCACTTTATACCAGACCAATTACGATAAAGCCCCTATTAATACAAACGAACGCGTACAAGCCAGAACAAGTCCACTAACCCAATGAGATTAGTTTCGATGCTACTTAATATACACCCCCGAATTGTCTGATTTTTTAAAAAAAATTTCGTTTAGATGTTATTTTCAAAGTTGAGCAGTGTTATTTCTTTGGTTTATTTGACGTAAGAAAAGGCAAATGCCCTATGCGAATAGGTGCGTTCTTTGTACGCAGTCTTCTTTGAATGAAACCCTGTAACAGTGGGAAATAACATTACGACATGAACGAAGTTAATTAGAAAGGAAACACTTCTTAAATTAATCAATTTGAGCTGTCTTCTTTTTTATTAATATTAAATAAACTAACATAGACCTACACAGAAACTGTGTACATAATTTGACTCTTGAAATGTTTGTATTGTATTGCTATCTATGTCTAGTTTATCCAAAATAAAGCGTTATCTGCAAGCAGCCATTTTGGTATAAAATAATTAAGTACTAATTGACGTAAATCATAACCTACAGAATACAAGTATACTCTGTGTATAAGTATAGAAAAAAAAGAAATACATTCAATTTTCTCACATGGATTCAGATGAAGATAACTTTTTTATAAACGAGGGTCCTGCAAAAAGTTCTGTCACTAATGGGCTTCCGTAGTTTTATCCCAGGTAATTTTTATAACGCTTCATTGCACTTGAATGGTGTGTCCATTATCGAAAGATCCCCTTATTTCGTGCCAACTGCTTTTCAAACGACCGAATTAAAGTGCGTTTTATTCGACCTGGCGGGGCGGATTTAATCTCTGACTTATGCAAATAATGGTAATCTCAAAACAACTAACAAAGTAGGTACAGCAATATAATTGTTTAAATCCTTAATGTCTATATATTTTCAGCATCTTAAAATGAGCTTTTCAACAGATGATTGAACCATCCTTCTGTCTTCTGTTCTGAGCAAAAGGCAATACAATGTCAGTGTTTAAATAATTTACTTGAGGTAATTCAGCTATTGACATTGAAAACTATATACGAGGAAAATGAGGGACAGGTACTAGTCTTATATTACGCAAAAGACGTGCATTCTTAAATGTTTTATCTCTGAGTATTTAGATACCACAGATATAAATAAATGACTGCTCGGCTGTATTATATTTCATTTCTATCTGCAGCTGTGTAATAGTTCAAGTCTCATGCAGTAAATGCAATTATAGCACGGTGAAACATGAATAAAAACCGTAGGTTATCAGTCGGTTTTGCACCTCAAAATTTTCAAGGACGTCTACAAATTAAGCATTGTAAATATGTACGGTAATCGCTTTACAAATATTGTATGTGGAATCAAAGAAGTATAAAATAAATAAACATGTATATTACTCTATGAAACAAGCGTAATGTACTGATATAAACATTGAATTCCGGAAAAGGACTTCATAACGGGGCCACACTTTCTGACAGTTAAACGCCTTTAAAAACTCACACTTTCAAAGAATTGTTATACATGTGTTCGTTTTGATGCATTTGCAATTATATACAAGTGTTTAAATTGCACGTTACTAGGTGGAACGCAGTTTTCAGCAATTGTTTTTTTTTATTTCTTTAAACATTGCATTTAT
This sequence comes from Mercenaria mercenaria, assembly GCF_021730395.1. Classification (NCBI taxonomy): domain Eukaryota; kingdom Metazoa; phylum Mollusca; class Bivalvia; order Venerida; family Veneridae; genus Mercenaria; species Mercenaria mercenaria. Next base: position 14,349,957 of record NC_069375.1, on the reverse strand, counting down.
TTTCAAAGGGGTCAACTTTTTCAGATTAGTTTAAGTATCCGTCGTACGGGACAGTAAGGCAGAACAGGTAATGGTCAGGTAAAATATTGGTAAAGATGTTCTTCGTATATCAAATATTTCTGTGTTTTGATGATATACGCTTAAACCTTAAACAAGGGACCTCGTGAATTGATCTCCTCACTATAGCTCCATTCTTTTACAGCACACCAGACGCTTTTAAAATCAGATTCATCCAATTGAGAATGTGCAAAGGAACGCCAAACAAGAGCTCTCAAAAATTCAAAGTACGGGTTGTGTGCCATTATTACTGCTGTGTAGAAGCAAGCGAAAAAAATAAGAACCCAAACTGTCGTTGAACGTGTAGCGTGCACGGTCTAGCTCAGTATATTAAATATAATATAATTTTCCTATGGGCTTCCTTGCCGAATGATTGGAAAACAAATGATTCTTAAAATGATTGGTGAAATATAAAATAATTAATGCTAATCAATCTATCTCAATTTAACTGATGGCGAGCACTCAAAATTAGTGGATGGGATCTCTTGTAGTATGGCGATTCACAACAAACTATGCCTGAGGTGAATACCATCCATTAAGATTTTACCTAAACACTACTAGATGTCAAGTTCCTGTCGTCGTGGCCCTTAAACGAAACGCAATGTTTTGAGTAAGAACTCAGACTATGACAGGAGGTCAAGAACCCACTAGTATATGGTAATTATTTCTTATTTATTATCGCTCGGCAGCTTGGCAGATTCATATAATATATTTACTTTGACGTTGTTGACTCCTCGGTAGCCAGACAGGTTCTGATCTCTTCGTGGCGCTGTCCCGGTATTTATAAGCTTTTATCCAATTGTAATTAATGAGCCCTCAATGATTATGACAAAATCAAGCTCCTTAGTACATTGATAATGGAAGTGCGTAATTTGTCCTTAATTTGTGTATTTTCCGTAATTAGAGCCTAAAACTATCGTAATTAACGTGTCAGTAGATAGAACTTTCTTTTCTAGGAATTCATGAAAGATTAGTGCTTATTTCATTTAGCCTATCATCTAAAATGTTGAATTATGACGGATCATCGGCGGTTCGAATATGATTGGGTCTAACTATTCTAGGTACGAATCATAAGGTATGCGGTGACTAAATTATATCAAACATCCTGATAGAGGCATCTCGCCACATTACCCTCTGCGCCCCGCATGACATTTAGAAACATAACTTCGTATTCATAAATTACGACAAACTGAAAAATGCAGAGTATATCGAGGCATTGTTTAAATGTTTCTCTCTGAAACAATGCATACATAAGACAATATCTTTCCTTTAATCTTAAGTTGTTATCAATCACATAGCATATTGAAAGTCAGTTTTTCTAAATCTCAGACTGTCATCATATTTCAAAGATGATAATCAGAATCACATGTTCATCAGCACTTCCACTGAGATCTAGCCATTATCGTCAACGTAAAATTTGATACTTGATGAATAAGGTTCATAAATAGTTTTACTATGTTGCATTTTCATATGTTTTTTTCAAGTATGCAAGTTTTAAACATAACTTTATTACATATGTTACATGTCCTCTCTAAATCATTCTTCTTTGAACACTCGACAATATGGTTTTCAAACCTTATACCTTCTGGTATGTGTGTCCTGCACACTGGGCATATTGGCAAAAGTTGACGTTTCTTCGTCTTGTCCGCCATGCTAATATCTTTGCAAACATCTGTATTTTGTAAGGAGTCTACGTTTTGGACTTTACTGTCGCTGTCTGTATGAACCTTTCTTTTCCTACGGCGTGTCCGTCTTTTATTCGGTTCATCAACTTGTCCTGGCTGACCAACTTGGTAACAACCTATTCTTCCTGTACAGAACAAGTCGAAAGTTTGTCCACGGATTTGGATGGTATTTTGTACAATGTCTATGCTTACATCATACATCCGCATAAAATCAAGGCCCAGTACCACGTCCATGTCGATCTCTGCAACTATGACAGTAGTACGCCAATATCTGTTGTTACCAAATAAAATTGACAGCTCTGTCTGTCCTTTGACTTTCAAATAATGCCCACTCGTTGATGAAACTTGGAAGTCAAATTCTTTCAAAGTGTGATTATGCTCAATTGAGCTCCACAATTTGTCGGATATGAGAGTCAAAGTTGCTCCCGTATCTATCAAACAATCTACTGACTTCCTGTCAATACTTGCTGTGACATATAAACCTGATTTTCGCATGCTTGGTTCATTGCATCTGCGGTCATTTCTATATTTGTCTGCCTCCGATCTTAGTTCTGAGCTGCCTGGTTTAAAGTTATAATGGAACTCTCATTTTCTATACTTGGGAGGAGAGTTTGTAACACCCGAATTTGAATGATGGTATCGTCTTTTCGATCTATCTTCATTTGCTCGATGATAAGGTGTTTGTCTGTATTTATCTTGTACTCGTCGTCTATCATAACTGTATAGTCTATTCATGGATCTATCTTTAGTCTTATTGTATTGTCCTTGGCGTTTCAAACTATCTACGCTATGTTTAAGATTCAAAACTACGTGTTTAAGATCTTCAATTTCTTTTGACTGTCCCTCATTTACTGCGCTTCTAAAGATTCCCTCTTCTTTCTTTTCTGCTCGATAGAAGGCCTCCAACTCCACTGCATGTCTGACGGCATCGTTTAGATCCGTAGGCCTGGCCTGCTTAATTTTGAGACGCATTTCTGAACTCACAAGGGCGTCGATGAATTGTTCCTTAGCCAGGGTCTCCCGAACGTCGGCTGGGGCATTAGGATATGCCAAGTTAGCTAGACGTCAGATATCCAGTCCCAGTTCGGCCACTGACTCTGTAGCTTTCTGTTGTCTGTCTCTCAACTGAATCCTGTATAACTCGGTTTGATTTCTCGGTGAAAACCTATCTTCTAAAGCTCTTATTAATTCATGATAATCCGTAGTCTTTGAATTAAGGTTGCCAAAAACTCCCTGGGCTTGTCCTCGTAGTGATACGGATAGATGCAAGCTTTTCTTGTTATCATCCCAGCCATTTAAAGTAGCACAGGCATCAAAGTGTGCCTTATAATCTGTCCATGCACTTGTCCCGTCGTATATGGCTGGCTTCACCAAAGTCGTCTTCAGCAGACAAGGCGGCCAACAATATTATCATCATTTGACGCCTGCATTATATTAATGTTTTACAAAACGAACTAAATAGCACTAAAACTTATACATTGAGTCCTTCTGTTGAAAACAAATTGGTTACTGATCACATCACTGAAGTTTCTAATTTAAAAGTTCGTATAGACGATCAACAAATTAAACTACCGACCATGTACTGGATTCCTAAATTGCATAAACAACCATATAAAGCTCGCTTTATCGCTAATTCAAGCTCTTGTACAACTACAAATATTTCAAAACTATTAACATCATGTCTAACTGCTGTGAAAGCCCACGTGGAAAGATACTGCGATAAAGTATACGAAAACTCTGGTAAACACTTATTTTGGTCGATTAAAAATTCTGGCGAAATCCTGGATAAGTTGAAAATTAATAATTACAAGGTATTTACAGTCAGTACATACGATTTTTCTACTTTGTATACCACTTTACCACATAACTTAATAAATGACAAATTAACTGCCCTAATTCAAAAGACTTTTGCCAGAGAGAATGCTACATTTATCGCTTGCAATTTTGATAAAGCTTTTTTACTAGCAATATTATTAAACATTATACTATGTGGACCTGTGACGAAGTTTGTAAACCCCTTTCCTTTTTATTGAACAACATTTACATCAGGTTTGGGAATGCAGTTTTCAGACAAGTTGTTGGTATTCCCATGGGAACAAATTGTGCACCCCTTGTCGCAGATTTGTTTTTATATTGTTATGAAAGAGACTTTATGTTGAGCCTTTCTCCAGATACGCAAGCAGATATTATAACTGCATTTAATAATACATCACGCTGTCTGGATGATATTCTTAATATGGATAATCCGTTTTTTGGTCATTTGGTAGGTACTATTTATCCTAGGGAGCTTCAGTTAATTAAAACTAACAATTCGGATACTGATGCTTCATTTTTAGATTTACATCTCTCTATTTTTGACAATATTATACATACCAAAATTTATGACAAGAGGGATGATTTTGATTTTAGTATTGTAAATTTTCCCCATTTGGATGGGGATGTACCTCAGGCTACATCTTATGGGGTATATATTTCTCAATTAATTCGGTTTGCCAGAGCGTGTAGTCATGTCAAGCATTTCAATGAACGTAATCAATATATTACAAGTAAACTTCTTCAGCAAGGCTACCGTTATTACAAATTGCGTAAATATTTTACTAAATTTTATTATCGTAATTCTGATTTAGTTTTAAAATTCAATAGTAATTTAAAGACACTTCTGCGAGAAGGTATTTCTAAACCCGTTTTTTATGGGGATGTGGTTTACAAACTTCGTAAGATCTTGGGTCATGGTAATTTTCCAAATGTATTTGGAAAGATTATCAAACGTTTTATTAAAAGAGGTTACGACCCAACTGTTTTGAGACATACCGCATGTTTAGTGTTCAACCCGTTTACAGTTGGACACTACGCTTCCCTCTTTGAATGCGTCTGACGGAAGAGGGGGAGGACTCTATGATGAGCAGTTTTTAAATCCTACCAGGACTGAACTGTTTTGATATTTGTCTTCTGGCCTGTTTCGTCGGGCCCTTAAGGGTGTTTCTCTTGTTGCTCTGTCTTCTGAAAAGGCATTGAGTACATACGTTTTTGGTTCTTAAGGTTTGCTTTTTATATATTTATACACGAGCATTTTTGTGTTTTACATGCCATGCCTTTTTGTTTCCATTACGTGTGTTAGAGATTCACCTGGAGGGGATTGCTTTTATTTACACTGTCCAATGTCTTTGGAACATGGTGGGGGTAAGAGTGAGGTTGGGTGCGCACCATAAACCGGTTTAAGCTCCCCAGTGGTGTTTTTGCCACTGACCGTTCCAAGGCGGTGCCCCACTGTGTGCCTTTGTTTGTTCGTTTTGTCCTTGTGTGTTGACTTTGTGTGCGCGCGTGTGTGTATGTTTATTGTTCGTCTTGTCCTTATGTACTGGCTTTGAGTGTGTGTGTGTGTGTGTGTGTTGTTCGTTTTGTCCTGATGTGTAAGCTTTGAGTGTGTGTGTGGTGCACGCGTTTGCGTGCTGGGGGTTCGTTTTGAGGAGGCTGCGCTTTTGGTGCGTAGCATTCCCTGTTTGATATTTTTCTTTGTTTTTACTGGAGCTTGATATTTTTGTATCATCACTTGAATCTAAAGTTTGCTTATCCTCAATTTTTGGTGGATGGTCAACCTTTTTTATGCGCTCCGTCACAAATCTATCTGGTTTTAATGACTCTTCTTTATCTTCTGATGTAGGTGTTTCTGGTAACAAACGTCTAGGCTTCAATGGTCCTTTATGTATCGTAGATAACCCTTCGTCAGGTCTGCCTGGTGGTATCATTTTAAAGACATACTTTTTATCACTCTGTATTGGGGTTGAGGTTCCAATATCACTCAAGGACTTATCTATTTCTTGTTGTAACTTTGAAATCTCTCGTTCAAGTATCAAAATCCTATTTTGTCTCCTCAACCTCTCAACCTCTTCAACCATGGTTTCGTCGTGATGAGGCAACCCAAAAATGTGCTCAGCCATCTTTTAACGTGGATAAGATAGCCTATATGAAGCTATGAATATGTCCCCCGTTGGGCGCCAAATTTTGTAGCGTGCACGGTCTAGCTCAGTATATTAAATATAATATAATTTTCCTATGGGCTTCCTTTCCGAATGATTGGAAAACAAATGATTCTTAAAATGATTGGTGAAATATAAAATAATTAATGCTAATCAATCTATCTCAATTTAACTGATGGCGAGCACTCAAAATTAGTGGATGGGATCTCTTGTAGTATGGCGATTCACAACAAACTATGCCTGAGGTGAATACCATACATTAAGATTTTACCTAAACACTACTAGATGTCAAGTTCCTGTCGTCGTGGCCCTTAAACGAAACGCAATGTTTTGAGTAAGAACTCAGACTATGACAGGAGGTCAAGAACCCAATAGTATATGGTAATTATTTCTTATTTATTATCGCTCGGCAGCTTGGCAGATTCATATAATATATTTACTTTGACGTTGTTGACTCCCCGGTAGCCAGACAGGTTCTGATCTCTTCGTGGCGCTGTCCCGGTATTTATAAGCTTTTATCCAATTGTAATTAATGAGCGCTCAATGATTATGACAAAATCAAGCTCCTTAGTACATTGATAATGGAAGTGCGTAATTTGTCCTTAATTTGTGTATTTTCCGTAATTAGAGCCTAAAACTATCGTAATTAATGTGTCAGTAGATAGAACTTTCTTTTCTAGGAATTCATGAAAGATTAGTGCTTATTTCATTTAGTCTATCATCTAAAATATTGAATTATGACGGATCATCGGCGGTTCGAATATGATTGGGTCTAACTATTCTAGGTACGAATCATAAGGTATGCGGTGACTAAATTATATCAAACATCCTGATAGAGGCATCTCGCCACAAACGTATGACGAATTCTGAAGTCCGAGTACTTCAAAATAAAATGCTTACAAATGTCTGTCAAACTCTTTGGATCAGCTAATTTTTTACTCTTTGGGTGTAATTCATGTCTTTTCTTGGTTCTTTATCACACGCGTGTTCAAAAGAATGTTATTATGTTTTTTACAGCGCTACTATTAAAATTGTCCGGGTCGACGATGTACGAGGTATGATCTAGAATTGCAAAAAGTTATGTCCTAGTTCAAAAGCGAAATAAAATACTTTACTGAAATATTAGTTTTGACGTATACAGTATTTATCCCAAGGATGTATTACTTATGTACATTACATCTTTTATAATGCCCTAAAAGATTGAATCTATCAGATACACGGCAAGACTATTTGTAGTGAACATGAAAACACTATTGTGCCCATTATTAACAGTCATTTTATCATTTTTAGATGAGAACGAAGTGTTCATGGTAAGCTTTTAAGATCGTTACATGCCCGTCATCCATCGTCGCCCACATTTTCTTCGAAGAATCCTTTCTTAACCCACCAAGACAGCTTTCAGCAAACTTCACTGGAATGTTCCGTGGTTGTTCCCTGTGTATTTCTTCAAATCTAGGTCAATACCGGATTCTGTTTTCATGGCAACAAAACGAAAAATAAAATACAATATTCTCCTTAGAAACCGCTGTCCCGATTTCAAAATAATTTCGCAGCAATATACCCTATATGACCCTCAATCAAATTCAGTTTCGATGAAAAAAACATGGCTGCCAGTGGGCACTGCTAGGTTTCTTGGGGTAATCTTTTACAACATTCCTTCAAGCTCCCTAGCCGAACATTACCTATCCCCTCAAAACACAAATAAAAAAAAAACAAAAACGTTTTCTTTGATTTGTGTGTTAGTATCATGTGTTTTCCATTTCACATAAACAAAAACATAATTTGTCAGACATTTTCCTTACTAGATCCTCTACCTAACTTGTCCAAGCAAGTTAAAAAACTTAGGTGAAAGATCTCGGGTCATCATGACTCATGTCTTCTCTGTGGACTTGTGGAACAATTACTTGTACAGAGCGTCTACTTTTAAAAAGAAGACGGCATGCAAAATCGTCTTTATGGTCATTGTTCAGTTTACAAAACTTCTCTGGGCAGTTTTGTTAGCCTTAATTAAATTCATCCATTTTGCATTAAGGTTCATCAAAACGAACCTAGGTTTTATTGTCTGTGAAATTATCTCAAGCTTTCTTTTGAAACTCTGCATATTTTAAGAGGAGTTACTTTGCGATTTAAACCTGGTGCCTTTTCTGCTGATAGACAAAGTACAGGTTCCACTTACCTAGCATCTATTTTCATGACCACGAGATCATTCTTACTACTGCGTGCACTTATGTGTAAACTTGCTTAGCAGCCTTGTAATTTATACACGTACCCCTATTTCTACTTGGTGCTATGTTCTTCGAATATGAATTTACCTGTAAAACGTAAAAGGTAAAGGTAGGTGTCCCGGAAGCACGTAGCACAGCAAACACGGGCAGAGCCAATCATTGCGAAGTAGGCTTGTCATTGTTTTCTTTAGAAAGTGAAGACCTGAAGCTGAACTAAGATTTTCCATCTAGACTAATGTACTTCTAGCGGACCTCGCGACTTTGTCCAAGGTTCTGTTCAGCTGCGGTAACAATGTGCGACTTAACTCCCACAATCAACGAGAGCAAATTGCCCGATGAAAAAAAATAAAAGAAGGGTGTCGGCATCCGCTTGGGTTAAAGTTTTTCATGAAGTCCAATATTTTTTCAATACTTAAGACATTCAGTTGTAACTTGCTGTACTTGCTTTTAGTGACAACTTATATTTGTGTCACTCTAAGTGCAGCATTTACAGAGTCATGCCCTTTTTAAACTTAGAAATTATTGTTAAGTTTTTCCAAATGTACAATTTAGTGTTTTATTAACTGCAGATACAATGTTTCAACTCCTCACTCGTCTTCCGGTTAATAACACAAGATAACGGCATCAATTTCTATTATTCTCCTTCTTAGGCTAGAAAACCTAAGTTGAAGTTTTGCATACTATTTGCTTTCTCCAATGTCAATGCATTGAAATGAAACGTTATACTACATATTGAAGCTGGTAAAAAATGTTGGCATGTGCATGTCCACAACTCTGAATTGCATTTTCGCAAAGCTATGCCTCTGTTTTGACTTGGAAGATACAAATACTTGGTTGAAACATCACACAGAAGTTGGGTGCAATTGAACAAGATCACAGCATCATGTCCCATAACTCTTCCATAAATTTGTACAAAATACCTAGATCTATTCTTTGGTAGAAAATCCATTTTACCGACAGGCCTTCGAATAGTCGAATGTTCTCTTATTACAGACACATTAACTGTTATAAATAAGATACCTTTTCTAGTAAGTCAGGGTGATTCAAATGACAGTATAAACCTTTTACCGTAATGTAATTTTCAAAGCGAAGACATACATAATAACGTCATATGTGTTGTCAAAGACCCGACATGCAATCTACCCGTCCGTATGGGCAAATATTGACGTTTTAATGTTCGATACTAATCAACTGAACTTTTAAGAGTGAGTAACTTTGTAATAATGGGAAGGTCAATTTTTCTTTACTTGCCACTGCTTTAGGGATGCAGTAAAATAAAGATTAAAAGTATGAAATAAATAAGGTAACTTTTTTTTATTTTAAAGTACAGAAGTACCTGCTGTTTTTGTATTTTTGTCACTTATTGGCGTGGCAAAAATAAATTGGCGGTCTTTTTATAGAAACAGAATTTTAATACATTAGACTTAGATCTACCAGCATGTTGTTAGTAGTAATCAAGACATGTAACTTTGCATGCACGATGTAGAACATACAGATAACCGAGCGACATAATGCCAACAAAATGTTCACTCAGGCTTAAATTGTTTGCAGTCACTTGCCTCCGATGTTGATGGTTTAAAATCGTACTACGAATGCGACGAAGTTATTCGGCCGGCTTACAAAAGGTCGACTGTTCCACCCGCTTCTGAATAATTGGACTGTAGTGTTCATCAACAACAAACAACAAAAGCTATGACTTTTATCGTAACTTTTAACCTCACAAAATAAGCAACCAAACAAGTTTATTTTTATAATTCAAAACAAGTTTGCTAGAAAAATAAAATCACAAACATTTTGGAAAAAAACATGCTACAATGATTTAATGAGTTGGACGAATCGATTGTGTACATTGATTTAATTACCTACTATAAACATTTGAACTTTGACATTTTACCCTGATACAAGTGTGATAAACAACAACTGCTAGTGTAGGTTGATAAAAACAAAACACCATGAAAACAGCGTCTTATATGAGCATTGCAGTTTTGAGTTTACGAGTTTCGAGTTCGCGTTTGTATACATACAAAAACATGAGATAAATACAAAATTTCAAAGAAAACATTACATATATTCAAGCAAATAAGAGGGCAACACATTGACATTATTTTAGTAGAGGAAACTATTTATAGATATTCAAACACCATTACAAGGTTAACAAGGCAGTCTGAAAGACAACTAAATCCCACACCACTGGTATAGATAGTGAAAGGGTAAACATTTGACCTTGAGCTGTGACCTTGACCTTGAACTGACATGGCTGACCCATAAATTCTGCAAATTGTCTAGATGATGTGATCATTTGACCCAAGTTTCATGAAAATCCTTCAAGGGGTTTAGGAGAAACAGAGCTCAAACCTTTGACTTTGAGTTGTTACCTCGATCTTGAGTTGACATGGCTGACTCATGAGTTCTTGATGAGGTGATCATTTGACCCAAGTTTAATGTAAACCCTTCAAGGGGTTTAGGAGATAAAGAGTGGACACAAAATGGAAGGCTCAAACAATTGACCCTAAGTTGTGACCTTGACCTTGAGCCGGCATGGCTGACTCATCAGCTCTGCATATTGTCTTGATGAGGTGATCATTTTACCTAAGTTTTATAAAATTCCTTCAAGGGGTTTAGGAGATATAGAGCGGACACGAAACGGAAGGCTAAAACCTTTGACCATGAGTTGTGACATTGACCTTGAGCCGGCATGGGTGACTCATGAGTTCTGCACATTGTCTGAGATAGGTGATCATTTGACCCAGGTTTCATATGAATCCTTCAAGGGGATTAGGAGACACAACGGACACAAAATGGAATGCTCAAACCTTTGACCCGGCGTTGTGACCTTGACCTTGAGCCAACATATCTGACTCAAGGGTTTTGCAAATTGTCTTGATGAGGTGATCATTTGACCCAAGTTTAATAATTTTCCTTCAAGGGGTTTAGGAGATACAGAGCGGACACGAAATGGAAGGCTCAAACATTTGACATCGAGTTATGACCTTGACATTGAATCGACATGGCTGACTCATGGGTTTTGCACATTGTCTTGATGAGGTGATCATTTGACCCAAGTGTTATGAAAATCCTTCAAGGGGTTTAGGAGATACAGAGCGGACACAAAATGTTGCGGAAGGACGGATGATGGAAGGACGGAAGTAAAAAATGACGGAAGGACGGACGGAGACCATTCCTATAACCCCCACCACACGTGGCGGGGGATTAAAAATAGGTCAGATTATGTCATTCAGAGAAGCGTGTCGCTAAGTGTAATTGAAGTAGACACATGTGCTTGCTTGACCATTTATTCGTAACGGGGTAACCATTTATTCATAACGGGATTACACGTGAGGAATTAGAGATAAACGCTTAAAATGATCTTACTACGTTATTTAAGAAGAATTTAATGATATAGGCGTTTTAAAAGTAATATTTTCTTTTAAAAAGTGCAAGTGGTTTAGACGTTGGGTACAAGAGACATGGTTGTGGCAGCTAATTTGTGAGTATTTTAGACTTTTAAGATAAGAAACTAAAATATTTAAAATATACATATGATTTAAATAAAAAGTTAAACCCAGTTGGTAACCAATGGTGCAGATTTGTACTTTAACCGTTGCAGTTGATATATTTAGGCTATGTGCATTTTCATGGACATCTGATTTATTTGTAAAATAGTGCATAATAAGGTGATGCCCTGTACAGTACAGTCGGTTGTCAAGTACAGTGCCATATTATTCAATATGCTCTTAGTAATTTAAAGAGCATATTGTATGGGAGTACAGTACTGAGTAGAATGTGTTTGTCTGCAAATGTAACAGCTCTTAAACGAAACGAAAGATAAGAGCAATACCAGTACAAACTGTTTATACATATTAAATATGGTAGGTCAGTATTTGTGTGCCCTCGGTGCTTAAACTTTTTATAAATATAATTAAAATTAAAACAACTACTAATATTATGCCATATTCGCGTGGATTGTTGTAAAACATTTGTTTTGTAACATGATGTTTATAGCATTTATACTATTGGTAATGATTTCTAGCATAAATGCAGAGATCTAATATAGCATAATAATTATATTCTGAAGCATTTATACTCTAAATAGATATAGCATGGTAATAATTCATGCATACAAATAGTGTGATCAAATCTATCAAACATAACATAATGTTTCTAATATAGCATAATAATAATTCTACTATGACTGTGGTAGATGAACATAGCATTATTATGCATCAAACATATTAATGGTAAAAAACAAAACAAGAAAAACAGAAAACTTAGCATAGTATTAAATTAAGTGTAAATATGGTAAACAAACACAACATAAAGGTGTAAATAAACACAACTTAAGAAAAGGATATTTAAAGTATTAGTTAACACAATAATAATTTTATATACTAACAAAGCATGATAATGATTAAAGTTTAAATGAAGAGAGATATTCATATATTAAATGAAATATAAAAGTTGTCTTGGTTATTGTTATAGGTTTTTAATATAGTATCCAAAAATTTACATATTCCGGTAGATCTAGTCTAATCAAATGGATTGAGCTCTTTGTCAGAACTAAAGAAAATTAAAAAAAAGAATAAAGCAATCCTGAGGTCATATTATTGATATACTGTAAGTAAGCTAAATTTATTGAGATATTCTTGCAAAAAGTATTTTAAAACTATAGCATTTTTTCCACATAAAACTGAAGCAGTTTAGAAATGGATGCATTATTATACAGTTTATGGCAGTCTGAAAAATGTTAAAATGATAAATAGCTCAATAGCCTTAATATTATCAGTATGAATTCATACTTAGGCGGAACAATGTTTTCGTAAATGTTATAAAATGGTGGTCAAGCATATAGTAACCATTTTGATTTGAGTTTCCCTTATTCCTGGACTCCATTTAGGATTATATACATGTAGCATCTTAGTTTAAAAAATACAATAGATATATTGGAAAAACTGTAGAAAATATAAAACCTTTTTTTTTAATATATAAAACTTCACTTTTCAATAATCTTGATCTACAATTTACTTATATTCTTTATCTCCCCAGTTTACTAAAACCTCTGTTTCAAGATTTACTAATATCATATGCCTTTTCAGTTTATATATATACCTTATATACCATGTTTACCACACTCCCCTTTTCCCGTTTTCTTTTCAGTCTTCGTATATAGATACTTCATACTCCTACTTCATACTTCATACTCCTACTTCATACTTCATACTCCTACTTCATACTCCTACTTCATACTCATACTTAACTAATTTCCCTTGTCTTCCAAATGTACTTATATCACTTATTTTTCCAGCTGACTAAATTAGATTTCTCAGTTTGTGTCTTCAACGTCGGATTCATCATTTACTTGTTCCTCATCATTATCCGTCAGAAGTTTAAACGATGATATTGTGCCAGCAGCTGGTGTGGTTCATATTTGTACCATAACATACAGAGGTATACAACACCTGCAGATACAAGTACTACAAACACAACAATAACAACCAAGGCTCCATTTGATATCGTAGGTGCCACCAGTAAAGGCTTTCGTGTTGTAGTATGTGGTGGCTCGGAATCTGCAGGATGAACCGTTTCGCAATTATTTATTTCTTGCTTGTCCATGTATTTTTTCTTTCTGGTTCCATACAATGTTAAAGAAATGTCGTTCACTGAAGTTTCGTCTAAAGGAAAATAAATTGCATATGTTAATTATATGACACCGCCATTAACTTGATTTGACATATAACAGAAAAATACAAAACGTGTTTGATACACGCCATATGAAATACAGGGTTATTTTATATAACATATTGGAGCTTAATTGGAACTGACACATATTGATGCATAGATTGAAATAATTCCCATACCTGTACTACGATGGCTGTGTATATCTAATGTCCACTCGCCGAATGCATTCTCGTCCCAGAAGTGGACTGTAACCATCACAGCATCTGTATTTTGCGATACGTTTTGCTATAGTAAAGATACAGACAATTGTTAATACAACTTTCTGTGGTTGTATATATTTTATATGAACAAAGTCCTACAGGATTTATATTCTATACTCACACTTAACCCTTACCCTACTGAATTTCTATAATGAACCTATCCATCTTTCAATTTGGAGAGTACCATTAACTGCTAAAAGGGGTGCTTACCAAAATGTATTGATTGAATGGCGAACAGTGCAGATCATAATCAGACGACACGGATGTGCAGGCTGATCATGATCTACACTGGTCGTAAAGTCAGAATAAATCGTGTTCAGCGTAAAAAGGATTAATGTTAAGGGAACCAACCAATATATTACACGTAATCGGAAGGACTAATGGAAACTCTTCACGTTATGTTTACGTTACCTGGCCAATTGTCTCATCCGCAAGCACAGAGCGAGTCTTACTGGGTGATAGCAGTTCTATTTTCAGATGTTTGGTGGACGTTGTGAAAAATACTCTAACTTTTACATGTTCTATTGTGGTCAAGCATCCTTGCTCTTCTATTCTTTCACAACTATGACAGAATCTAAACTGGTGGGTGTAGTTTCCACGTATTCTTCTATAGTAGCGTTGAAATTATGAAACAGTGGAGAAATATGTATGATGTTATAAATAGCAAACATTTCTCTTTACTGCAATAATAATTTCTGTAATTAAATCAAGCTTTCCGATTCGCCATATCGTTTTAAAATCTATATTTAAAATTATTAATATTATATTATAATACATGTATTTAACATAAAGGCGGAATGAAACTTTCGTTTTAATCCAACCCTTTGTCTTTTTAATGTTTGAGTCTACTTAATTTTGATAACTTAGTTTACGTATATCAACGGTTAGCTCAAACGATTTTACCATCATATTAGTATCTTGAACGATGAAGAATGGTAGTAGGGGAATTGCTAACAACATCGGACCTATTTTTGATAATACAGTTTATCATCAAATTCGGAACAAACTGAAACTGATTTTAAATTACCATATCACCCGAATGTGTTTTTTTACAAAAGTAATTATCAATTTCCCGCTATTTGCCAAGTTCTCTATATTTTACAAAGATTAGTTATGTCTCCCACACCACTGTGGTCGGAAACATATTGATTTACTCCTGTCTGTCTATCACAAATCTTGTCCGCACTCTAATTCGATCATTTCTCATCCGATCTTCAACAACTCGAACTAAATGTGTTTGCCAATAGGTCCTCGGCCAGGTTCGGTAACTAGCCAAATCGGCCAAGACACTTTTGAATTATGGCCCTTAAATAAATGATCGGAACCACTCACCCAAACCACTTTTAATCACTATAGGAACCACTCACCCAAACCACTTTGAATCACTAAATGGTAAGGCAGTTGTGGGAGACATGCGTTTTTCTCAAAAGCATATGCAGCTCTAGGTTTTGTTTAAAATCGGAAAAACAAAATTCAGAAGAAAAAAGACTTTACCTCTCTCTTGACGATTCAAGAGTTCGAACTATTAATTCTGGTGTGTTAGTATATTTCGCCGCTTGTGTAACAAATTTTGCGGCGTTCAAAAGGCCGAAGCCGAATATTCCGTGATCTAAATAAAAGGAGAGTAAATATATAACGATACAGCGGATCCAAATCAAAGCATATTGACAAATGAACACAGAATACTTGAGTAATATTAATAAAAGTGATACTTAAGTAAAACAGAGAATCTTATAAAGAATCAGAGTCATGCAACTAGACGAAATGTAAAATAAAAAAAAAAGTAGAAATATAACAAAATATAATATGTAAGATACATGGGTTTTAACCGAGCAATCGTAATTAATACTCACAGAACCGTCCGGCAGCATTCTGGGAGAAGATCACATTGAGTTGTTCATGTACAGAAGAGGATACCAACAGGTGCTGTATTGCCCTCAATGTCAGGTTTGAACTATATATTTGATGAAAATTTTTTACTATACAAATATGTAACTGAGACAACATATTTGCATAACTGTTTCTATAACTGTTACATTTCTATTACCATTTTGTTTACACATTTGTTATGATATGATTTAGTTATTACCAGACCTCTTTAACCACAACATTTGAAATTAATGAGATGCTCTTCTCAACGATTTGGTTCTACAGCTTGTTTAAATGTGCTACTAAGTTCAAAATGAAATTTCCTTTCCTGAACGTCTCTTAGCGTCACTAGAATGTATAAAGCCTATATACACAATGTAAAATCTTTATCGTAAATTTTCTCTAAATACTTTATTTATATCCATTCATAAGAAAAACAGTTCATTTTTGTTTATCAAAAAAAGAATAAGTAAATAAAATAAATAAATAAATAAATAAATAATAAATACAACATAATATATTAGTCAATGACTAGTTGTTACTGATTTGTGTCTGATCACAATATAGACGAAACAGTAACATCTCGAATGAACACCTGTAATTTATATTAACCAGTTTTGTGCTTTATGTATTTACTACCGTCTAATTAGAGGCTTTCATTGTGCTAGGTGTTTAATTCCAATGAAATCGTATAAATGTAAAACTCATATGATACTAGTATATTATAAATGACGGTTTCCAATAAAAACATGAAACAATGTTCTATTTTTTACATGTGATCAGAGAGTGACGAAACTCATATTTTATTTAGACAAATAATATGTAGATGAAATTCACCGTGGCAATGTCATCCGGTCAGATGTTTTCTCTTTCATAATTTGCACTGATGGTACGATGATACGATGGTGAAAACGCGATGGTATGATGATTAAAATGCGATATTACATCGACATTTCACCATCGTATCATCGCGATTTCATCATCGTGCCATCGCATTTTTACCATTGTACCATCGTTGTTTCATCATCGTGCCATCGCATCATCGCATTTTCGTCATCGTACCATCGTACATCGCGGTTTAGGATTCAATAAAAAGTCACGATTGTCCTAACGGAACACCGTAGCAATGACATTTAGTCACGTTTTGAAAATAAAAGAACCCCTTGATAAAACCTATGTATCAATTTTCACTGACATATTACATCAGTATCACAGGAATATTATATGAGCCGTGCCATGAGAAAACCAACATAGTGGGTTTGCGACCAGCATGGATCCAGACCAGCCTGCGCATCCGCGCAGTCTGGTCAGGATCCATGCTGTTCACTAAAGGTTTCTTTAACTGCAATAGGCTTTGAAAGCGAACAGCATGGATCCTGACCAGACTGCGGGGATGCGCAGGCTGGTCTGGATCCATGCTGGTCGCAAACCCACTATGTTGGTTTTCTCATGGCACGGCTCATATATGAACAGTTTTTTACGTTCTAATAAGTGTAGAAAATGCATTTTATGCAAGAACACCTAGTAATCATAAATGCTATTTATTTATTTTGTTTGATATGACAGCGTCATACGTAATTACAATGGACAGCTTTAATGGAAGTGCGTTGCATTAGAAACGGTAAATAAATAAATTTCATGTTCTGAAATCTGTGATTCAAGTATTCATATTCAATCTTTTCACATTATCAAACTTTAGCAAAAAAAAGGGCCAGAAATAAAGATATAAGTACTATTTCGGGTATTTTTGAATACCCCTCGTATTTACTAGGTAGACGGTATGCAAGTACAAATGCACTGTGGATAATATCGTCGGTAGTAACAACCAAGTTGCAAGCTTAAAATCGATAATATAATATAATCATTTAGTAGCGTTATTCGTTGAATGATATATACAAAATACAGTAATTATACATATACGCGGAACAGAACAAGCTTAGGTATAAATCTGTCACCTACTTTGCCTCAAGACCTAATGCAATGATTCCGGCAATCCCGGCCATTGCAGCTGACACACCCTTGAACCCGGTTATACATTTGTTGTTGCGAGATGTTGTGACCTGTTGATAAATAATGTGTACATCACTGCATTGATAGGGTCTCTTGTATTTGACGAATTCGTGATGATTTATAGAATTGAAAAAAGTAGAAAAAAAATCTTTTGTTGCTAAAACATAGCCTGTGTGTCCATAAACGCTATTAAATAAATTCAAATGATTTAATTTTCAGTATATATTCATTTATTTATATTTTCTGATATGAATATAATAATTATTTACCTGTAGTGTAAGTAATTCATTATTTTCTATGTCGCGTTTTCTTAATTAAATACTTATAGAATATTTAACAGATATTCTGTAACATCTGTTTCAATATTCTTTATTATTGATTTCCAATCTGTGAATTTTTTTTGTACAACGTGGTCGTTCAACACATTTCCGGATACAACGTACTTCAAACTGCATATAGGATGCGACAACAATTTCCATTCAAACTCTCATGCAAGCTTTATGGTAAAGCTGTTGACTGTAGGAATATTAAATCAATAAACGCTTGATGTGATATTTCTACACTTAAAGGATGAAATGTTTAAACAAACTTAGAATAAAATGTTTGCTAAACAGGGGTGTCACAATGTTTTGTCTTTAAATACTTTCGTATCCAACTGCTGTTCAGATGTCGATAAACTCAATAAAATGGATTATCATCTGATACTTTATACAATGGACAATAGTACTATGCTCTGCAACTAGTTTCCGGCTGAAGTAGTAAACTGCTTAAAATAAAATCATCAATTAAATGCAATTTTGATTATCACTTGTAGGCGTTTTTCCACAACAATAATTAGATTATGCGGCTATAGATACAGAATTAACATTTTCTTTTGTTTTTCAGGCAAACTGACAGTAAACAAGAAAAATCAATTACCTGAGCCTGAAGTTCAATAGAGTACAAATAGTTTTGCTCTTACTATAGCTCAGGCTGTCAGGTTGTTTCCTTGTCCCAGACCAGAGGTGATAACGCTTGTATCAGTGTATGCCCCATCTTGAATGGTACCTTGCCTACCAACACTATTCACGGTTATTGTGTTGTTATTATTAGATAACCCGTTGCCCACAGGTCCGGCTGGTACCAGATATACGACTCCAAACCCCTTGCGGCCCTGACATATATTAACTCTATCAGATATTTCATATATCGTTCAATCAAAAGTTACTAAAAGTTCTATTCAAATTACAAACCACTGCAGCGAAGGAAAAGACAGTAACATTATTTTTCTTTGTTTGAAAACATTTTGGTTGAATTTGTATTTGATATATAATAAACTCCGTGCAAAGTTTCAACTATGTCTACATAAATTGGAATACTAGTTACAATAAAATTAATGACCAAATTTGTTGAATAAAAAGTCTCGATATCTAAGCAAAAAGACATTTGATCATTACATGTAGACATTATGTTCAAACTTGCCTAAGTAACAGCTTCCACTTTCCACAAGGAAATGGAAAGACAATTAATGATACAAACCGATACAGCTCCGTATTGTAATGCCTCACTGGTAGCTAAATCTAGCTTATCGAATGTTTGTGGTGTAGTCCAAGCATTCACAAATATATCTATGTTAGCAATATTGTAGACGAAAGCTTTCGCCATGATATCACTTGCAGTCCAGTGCCCTGGGTAAAGGTCTAATGTTATACCTTGATACAGCTTCAATTGAAATATCTTCAACGCTATTGGAATGCAAAAATGGAGATAATAAGTACAATCATTTACACACGATTGAATCTGTTTATGGTGATACAGAACAAACATATAAGTAGGCAGTGTTAACCAACAATAGTGTGTTTATATGATGGGGATGTACAAGTGATAAGATATACATAGAATATATATCTAGACAAAAAATGTAAATTTACAGGCTAGTCACTAGTTGACAAATCGCACACTCTTTAAAACACCATCGGGAAGGCTCAGTGCGAACTGAACAATTGTGCACAAACCTTACTCATGTTTCCTATCTAAGGTTAATATCAGTAGTCGCCGCAATGTGCATCTCTTTTAATCGCAATCGTTACAAATGACACGATATGTAAACCAAAAATGAAATATCCCTGCATATATGAACGCAAACCTAATGAACCATACCCACTTTATGAGACCAAAGAAGCTTATTAGTTCTGTTCACCAAAGCAAGGCATCTAGCTATTATAGCTGAACATCAAACATGCGGTATGTCTAAAACCCTGGATTATAACTGCTTCAAAAGAAACGTTTTATTATTTTACCAGTACAATTGGAAACTGATGTTCTGAGTAACATTTCCATAGAAATGTAAGGTTAGACATTACTTATCGCAGAAGTTTCTTTATGTTACTGTATTACATTAAAACTACATACATGTAACAACGTTCTGCTTCAGTCATTAAAAGGATGCGTGAGAGTCGTTACACATATCTAACCGTGTAAGATGTCATCTGGGCTTACCAGCAATTGTTGCATTATACGCTACTCCGGCACTGCAAAAGTTATTCCCTTTCGTAGCTGCAACTATGCTTGCAATTCTGTTATCATGACTACAAGATAAATGAAATCATAGAATAGAAAAATGGTGAACTCTACTGGTCGCAAAACATGACAAAATGATAATGTTGCAGTATCGGTTTGATTGGGCTACATAAGCTAAATTAAATTGTCAGGAGTTATTTTGATTAGAGGTTTTTATTGGATTTCCTATCCTTTCATAAAAATGTGTAATAAATACAATAAACGAAACATGTATAACAGGTAAAAACAGGTTCCAAGAACGAAGCCACAGCACGCGGACTTGCACAAAACAAGCTCACATAAATAAGCATGCACAGATAAAGCAAACGCTTGTTAATAAGAAACGAACAGATAAAGAAACATGGTGGGACATCGCCTTTAAACGATCAGTGGCTAAACCACCACTAGATCTAACCCTTACTCCCACCATGGGCCACATGACTGTGTAAATAAAAGCATATCTTCCAGGTAATTCACTAATTCACACAATGGAAACAGAATGCATATAAGAAGCATACCTTAAAAATCAAACACGCAAGTATTCAATACCTTTGTAGAAGACAAGAGTATCAAGAGAAACATCCTGAAGTGCCCAACGAAACAGGCCCTGAAACATATAGCATCAGCTTAGTTCCAGTGGGATTTAATAATAGAGTCTTTCACCTTTTGCGTCAGACACAAGCAAAGAGGGATTAGCAGGCTGAAAAATGGTTGAACATCAGGCATGCAGTGTGTCACAAAACAATTTGGCCATAACCTCTTTTAAAAGATCAACGTCTATAAACTTTACCGAATACAAAAAAAAATCTGTCAGGATACTAGTTATATGATCCAGGGAATCGCAAACACCTTTAGTCTCTTGAACAATGATATGGGTCCTATCCCTAAGGTGACTATGTCTTGGACTGGCTGACAAACAAAATAGAATGTCCTTTGTTAAAACGTATAGCTGGTGAGACCAAATATCTCATATATAGAATTTTCCTCTGGCTACCTTGCCTAAATTATTCGTGTACCAATCATTCGTAAATGATTTCTATTATGAGCTAGGCAATTTCAGGGATCAGACAAATCACTAAATGTTTCAAACTAACAATCTTCAATTAAAATGATTAGCTCAAACTCCTATAGGCTGGAGACTGGTCTTTTTGTTGAAGTTCCCGTCAGACAATGTCTTTGAATCAACAACATACGAGTCCTATCGCATAGATGCTCGTCCTTTGTCCTCTCAAACTCCATATGATTGCCCTGACTCCTGGATACTCAGCGCCTATATGCTATCATATGTAGCATTCAACTACCATAATATTATAGGTATATCCCCGATGCCTTGGCTGTACTTCGCCAATAATGCTGAACCGGCTATAAGCTGGAACTCTCCTACTATCTCAGTAGATTACCAATTTCTGGGTCTCAGTCTCAGCTTCCCGATGCTCAGCCTATACATATGATATCGTATATAATATATATCGTATATAACATTCAACCACCCTTAAGGTAAAACCCCTATGCGCTGGCCCTATAGCTAGAAACCTTGTTAAAATTCTGCAACTCTTCTTTAGTCTATGAACTTCAAACTTTTTTTCTTTTTAATAATTTATCCGCCCTTACAGTGAAGTTGCAATAACTTCATCATCAAGGTACTGGGGTAAATTATTAGTTGAATCCTCGATGTTTCTTCTTCTACCGCTGGATACCGAATGTCATCCATCTACCTATTTATACTCCAGTAGACGTGCTATTTTTAGTACTTGTTTCTGATTGGTCCAAATTTAAACATAGCGTTTTACAACGTGTACTTGCTCTATCAAATATCTGGTTCCCTTTAACTTTTGTATATAACATAATCTGTGATGTTGGGATCCAGCTATCCATATAATGAACCCAAATCAGCCACAAATGACCACAATTCTATTAATTACAGCAATTCAACAATAATTATAGCAATGACAACATGAAAAGGGAGTCAAGCACTATCTGTGCTTATGTGTTACGTTATCAATATATTAAATCTACAAATTATTCTGACAAAATCCCATGACCCAAACTCTAACGATGTTTGTAAACCACATTTCAAAAAAATCGGATTTCAATTTACCTTTTAGCATTTTAGCAGAAGTGTAAGTTAAGATTGCTGTAGAAGTTTATTTGTAATATAAAGATTAGGTTCATTGAAATCCTCAACATGACTACAAGCTCTGGCGCACAAAATTAACTGAGTAGTATATATCAAATAGGATGTTGCCTGTGGTACATCTCCATGTAAATGAGAGAAATTAACAATACTAAATTGTATATCCTCCCTCTTTTCATTCTTTTGGTATGTATATATTTCACAGACTTAGATCCAAAAAGCAAGAGTATCAGAATTGTTAGTATTATGTTCCTGGAGCTTCTGAGTATAAAAGGTACCAGTTAAAGGAGCTAAAAACGGACTGTCCCTAAAAAGAATATTGTCCACATAGCCTGATATATTGTTAGATACAGTAATAATGTATGTGTGCGTGTCTGTAGACAGGATCAGTTTCAGTGTTAATCCGTTTGCCATTGAAGTAATTCAAACCAAGTTTAATTGTATATTATTTTTGGTCGTAATCGATAAGAGATTGCTATTGTATCGTACATTATTTCACCACTAAATATAAAGCGAATGTCTTATATGCATGTTTATGCATGTGCCTTGATGTAGTAATAATAGCTGTTATTTACATTTATACAGGTCACTGTATTGTAAAAGAATGATATAAAATATAAATACAGAAAGATGTTGCGAACCGTACATTATCTTAACAAATAGAAGAGTGTATTTATAAACTAAATTCCCAGAGGCTTTACCTTGGCTTTGCTTTTACAAGAATAAAAGAAAAATTTCAAAGCTATTGCGCTTGTAGTATTAAAGAAGATATATAGATGTAACGTTAACAGCACTTTGACCACGAAATTCAATTTTGTTAAGTACACATAAAGGGACGTAACTCTGTCGAAATGTGTGAGTGAATTATTGTTCTTGGTCTGCATTATGTGATGATAAACAAGCACAGAGTTTCAAAGTCATACTTCTTAAACTTAGAAAAAAAATCAGAATCAACGACATTGTTATGTATCTGTGAGATATAGAAACAAGAAATATGAAATTACTTAGAAGTTAAACAAAAGCTTAAAGTTTTTGCATCATTTCTAAGATGTATGTTATGAAAACTGTATTTTTATAAGTATATGAGTATGTATTATTTAAATAAACAACACTTACTCTGACTTAATATCCGATATGGCTCGAATATTGTTGTAATATTCTGGTGTTACATCTTTGCTATTGTTTACAAAGTTCATGCATAACCTCTCATCCTGAATAATAATGAAACATAAAATAATAATGAAAAATAAATTGTTTTGCAATTTTTTTATTATCTATACAGTCACCGGAGTGAAACTGCTTTTAGGATTTCATCATTACGCATGTAGATAAATAACGAATGTCTGATATGTACTACAAAGGCAAATTAAAAAAATACAAGATATGACATATTTTCAATTATATTTTTGATTATACATTTTATGAAGTATTACAAAACCTTTATCAGGCTGATATATACAGATGCATTATATCGAGAATCAATATTAAAAACAAAACAAAAAAACCCCACTTAAATCACATTTTACACTAATTCCCTGTAAAATGTTTCTTACAATGTTTTGCTGTAAATCCAAAAGATCGGTATTGATGCCTACGCCCGTGATGCCAACGGTGACTCCTTTTCCTGTATAACCTCTAGACCAGGCCTTGGATATATCCATCCCATAGTAGTTACTGCATACCAGGTTAGGTGCATACTGAAATATTTGTTTAAGAATGTATTATACTATTATAACTGCAGTATTGTTATCTAGCTCCAACTAGGATTTTATAATATATATATATTAGAATACTTAATAATAACATGAACATAAGTGAATCACTTTGTTTCATGAACCCGAGTTAGCTTCATTTTTTTTTAAATTCTAACGTTTATTGAGAAACCTAAAAGGGTTCTCTTATCAAAATATTGCTGATCTAAGTCTTTTTTATGCCCTCTCAAAGTTATGTGAGGCACATGCAGCGTTGCGTACGCACGTACATCCTTCCGTATGTCCATCCATACGTCCCGAAATCTCTTGTGTCAAACTCCTACACGATTAGCCTGATTTGTTTCAAACTTGATGTGAAGATGACCATAAAGGAAGGATTATTTCTGTGACATTTTTACCGCAGTTATAGCCCTTAGATAATTTTGCTATATTGAATATTGATAAAAATGTTGTGTGTCCAACTCCTCAAACACTATTAAAAGAATATGCTTAAAAGTTTCACAGATAAAGAACCTTCATGTGAAGATGATCATAGATAATGGACATATTTCAGTGGCAATGTTTTCTAGAATTATGGCTCTTTCTAAGAAATAAACTTTGCTATTTAGAGGATGGCACGCAATTCTAGTTTTAAAAGAAATTAAATCATTCTTATCCTTATCCGATTTTATGACGCGAATAAGTAAGATTTTCAAACGTATTGAAATTCGATGTGTCTAACAAATCTCCCATACAGAGTCGTCTTTCTTCAATTTCCGCTTCAGATGGTCAGATGTGTTTGCTGAATAGCCTTAAAACGCGATGAGACACAATATGGTCATAGTGTATGTCAAAATCAGCAACACAATGTGTTCTGTGAAATGTTTTGCACATGTCTGGCTGAATGCGTGATTTTATCATTTTCAATTTTGAATAAAATTTGACCTCATACTCGCATTGCAAAGGGAATATGAGTGTTTTAAGAAAACTTGTAAGAAATAGATAGTTAAACCCTATATATACTTACCATTTTGGTGGCCGACATGTTACCTTACTAAAAACATCACCCTTAATTTTCGTGGTGTAAGGTAGAGTAATTTCTTATGGAGAATTCAATAGCAGTGTCTAGACTGATGCGATGTACATATAGTAATACCCTGGTCAACAGACCGGTACGAGCTCCGTACGAGTAGATTTTCAGCCGAATTTTGCAAACTCGTACGGCGCCCCCACGGATATCGTTGATTCTAACGCCAGTTGTTCGGATTTTTTTAATTCATAGATCACTCGGGAACTAGGTGAAAATGTTTCATCGAGTTCCTGAGTTCTTTATTAGCCCGTAGAGATTTTCGAAGGTTGGAGCAGCTTGCAAGAGCCCCGTATGGGAATCGCATGTGTCCTGGAGGAGCTCGTACGGACAGCACACGGATTTTGAAAACTGAGAGACTTGCTGATGCTCGCACGAGTATCTTAAGGGACAAAAGGATTTTTTTCAGACGTTGCAAAACTAGTTTATTCTTGTCGCAGGGACACCGTGCAGACACCGTTCGAGCGTCGAACGATCAAACGGACGTCGCACGAGGTACAACCGGGCTCCTTGCGAGTTCCGTACGACTTCTGTCTGTGATGTCCGTACGGATATCCTATGTTTGTAAATGCAAATTTTTTCAGACGTCGCCGATCTGACTTTTTTGTCGCAAGGACACAATACGAGGAACGGCTGGGCTCCCTGCAGACTTCGCACGACTTGTCTGCGATGTCCGTACGGATGTCATACGATTGCATCCTCTAAAGATCGTACGGAACACGTAGGTACTGTGACCAGACGCTACGACTGTACAGAAACCATAAGGATTCTACAATTAGTGGACTTATACGATTTTTTAAAACCATACGGACATCGTACGGTGTTATGATCAAGGAATAAGATAGCTAGTCATTCATGTATAATAATACTGTATTTTGCGCCCCTAATATAAAATTAATGATAGAAGATTATTTTTCGTGATAAAATACTTTAACTGAACATTCATGCCGTTGGTATGAATGGCTTCGGATAATATTCTTTAAGCTTGAGGTTGTCCAGTAATACTTCATTCTATAAATGAAAGTAACAATGGATTGTCTTAATGTGTCTTTTTTTCGTTTTCCAATTGTGTTTTAGTAATGAAATGGCGAGTTCGGTATTACTGAATTCCGTACAAAGTACGTATCTCTCTCCGCAAATAACTGCCAATTCCTCTAGATGGATCGGAGGTGGAACAAATATAGAGACAATGTCCTCCAGTCTATTGTCTTCTATCAATCGTCATGGATAATGTAAGCCCTGTGTGTGATTTGAGCACACGTTCCCTCGATCCTTTAACATGCGTCTTCCTATTGACAAACGCGGACACAGTAATGTAATTTTGATCAATGAAATAAAGTTAATAATTCCTGCAGTAGCAGGGACCCATTCAGACTACTACATGTAAAGCAGCTATAGCGACTTAAAGGTAAACTTGCCATGTTACCGAAGTATCTCTGAAGCTCTACGACCGTTCCATCTGGCTTAATTGTATTATCATAAACACGAACAGCTTCCCATTGTGCTATCTGAAAAATAATCAAATTATGAATATGTTCATCAAATTTCTGATTCTTAAAATCTGTTTATTAATCGAAGACTTAATTAAGACATTTAAACATTTTTAAAAGGTCCTAAGCTCAACGATGGAGTTCGTAATAAAGCTGTATTATGTTTAAAGAGAAATTAAGGAACATGTGGATCAGACAGTACGTCCAATGTGTAATTATTTACCTGGTGCTTGTAGATATCTAACACACGCTGTAGAGTGTCCATACTGTTATCACCGACGAACTCAAAAATGTATGTAGTCGGGTTTATCTGGAAATAGAAGATAAATAAACCAGAAATCAAAAAAAAAAAAAAAAAAAAAGAAAACACGATGGCGTAGAAAAGACAAAAGAAAAAGAAATAGAAGTATATTCTAATGCTGATTTACATCATAATAAACTATGAAATTAGGAAACGATAGATCTGTTCCTATATTTGATCAGTTGATAAATTATGGACAGGTTTTAAGAAGCAAAATAATTCAATCATGAGTGCGTAGCACATCCAAACAACTGCCCATATTTTCGATTGTGACAACGCAAATAAGACGGATTTTACAACACTTAATTTTCAGTTCAATATGTCTTTCGGGCCGTATGCTGTTACAATTTACCCCTATTGTTACAGTGTGTTGAATCGCAAACGGAACTTTTTGATATTTGTTTTATTTTTCAAAGAAATTTTGTACGAAGTTTTTATCAACTAGTAATCGCAAAATTAGCAAACTATGAACAGAATTATCAAATAAAAATACAAATATTTTGTTATTTGACCAAGTGTTACGATTTTAACTTGTGTAATCATGATGACTTCACAGTTTAGGTCGTACATGTAGGACGACATTGCTGAATCATAACTTACCTAATTCCCTCGTAAAGATTTAAGAGTGTTTAAAGTCCCGCATATTAAGTAAAATTTAGGACACTTTGCCTTAATCATATTTTTAGAATGTTAGAATGTTGTTTACTACCATCTGACACAGAAATAATTCGTATAAAATGGAACTGAAGTAGAATCTCTTATGTTATAATCGTAGGGGAAAATATATCAGCCAATATTCATATATAGGGTTATTGATACATAGTTAATGTAGATAGTGTTAGAATAATAAATAAATTGCAAAATAGTTTAAAAAAATAAGTAGACATGTACCACAACAGATTGGGTACTAGTTATGGCTGAAACTGAAACATAAAGGAAATAACTGGGAAAGGATATACACACAAAGATCGCAATGCTTATATTGATGTTTTTATTTCTTATCTGTCCGACCAGTATACTCGTACTGAAAACTGATAGACTTTGCTTTTCTATGACTAGTGTCTTAAAGCACAAAATGTTCCAGTGTCAAATGATTGGAAGCAAAAGTGTAATTGCTATTTTATTCCATGCTTGTAAAGGCTAAAAGCGCAACACATTTTCAATATCATACATCTTAAATTACTTGGCATTTTGGCTTCAGCATTTCCTCATATTTCATAGAGAATGGTGCTTCAATCATTGTATCAGCTTTGCATAATGTAATAACACCGTTTATTATTGAGATTTTATGCGAGTTCGAGCAAATTAATAATGACACAATTGAAAAGTATTTTCCTGCTAATCTGGCTTCTGTGATACCTGTCTTATACATTTGAATATTTCAATTTAACCAAGAATATTTTTACATGGCAGCAAGACATTCTGTACTGTCGCCTATAACAGTACTGATCAAAATATTTAATGTGTCTAATGAAGTAACTACGGAGTTAAATGATACATGTATTTTTCAGGGACTTTTTCCTTGACATGGAGCTCCTTCGTGGTCACATTTCGGTATTTTAATTTAAAGCAAGGTAAAAGCTGTGGAGCAAATATCTGTTTTGCAAACACTTTGGAAAATTAAGATTGCAAAAAATACATCTATATTCTTTGAAAACGTTGTGAAGTATATATATTTGTTTCCCTTCAACTGGTGTGTGGTACTGGGATCACGCTACCACTTTAAATAACCAAAATCTGTCATAAATGACCCAAATTTCTTTATTCACAGCAGTTTAGCTATAATCATGGCAATAATGGAATGCAGATTAAGCGAAGCGCTACCTGTACTTATGTATCACGTTTTCAATATATCAAAAATACAAATTATTATGACAATATACACTGTCTGATTTATGGATTTATGGATGCATGCAACTGCATCAACCTAAAAACAGCAGGCAAACATTTTTGATAGCTTTTAATTCAGACATAAAGAAAAAAGGTAAGGGAAGCACAGAGCACCCTAAACACAGCCTCAGACCATTTAGAAGAAATTTTCTACTCGCTTTTCTCGCAAAACGTTGTACCAGTAGCATTATAATAGCCGGCGAAAGGTCCGCCGTCTCTTAGGTATGCAAGCTATTGTGCTTCTCCAGAAGGCTTGTAGCTTGCATTACATTTAGATACTTAGGAAGTGTTTTACCTAATAGAAATTATTGCATGATAGTCACAGGTGTAATTAGTTATATAAATAAATTCAATTAGTCAGACTAACTTTCCAAATATACATTAGAATGCATCAGAGCTGTTCGATCATTCTGTTTTTTTTTTCTGGAGGAGCATGCCCACCAACGCCAATAATACATTTTGGCTGGCTATACCCCTGGTGGCTGTTAGATCATATATATACATGCATATATTGCATTATCAAACTTGGAATTATAGTTAGGAGAACTATGTTGAATTTGGTCAAACTGTTTCTTATTCTAATTTTAGCAAAATATTTTATTGTTAAAAGCAAATACAACAAATCTCCACCAAGATTTGAATTATTCAGAGTATATCTTCAATACAGAATAAACATAGAATATACAATTGCAAGTATAAAGAATAAAACGGACACGTTTAATGCGAAATGGAAAGAATTTCTTGATGTTGCATAAACAGTACCAAATACAATGTACAAATATATATATATATATATATATATATATATATATATATAATTTGTGAGCAAAACAAATACTCTACTCTGATTACTCTTTGTATTTTTACATTATATTACAAATAGAGACACACACCAACCCCACCCCCCCCCCCTCCACCACCACCTCCCCACACAGCCCCTCTCCTTTTTCACGACACTCCCTCATCATTCCATTTCATTTATCATCATTTTCCATTATTCATCATATAGAAAAATATTTTAGAACAAAAACAAAATGCATGTCCTTTATTTCTATTACTGTCTGTCATTGTTACAACATTTAGTTCAGAACTATAGATATATATATAACTGAATAATCTTCTCTTTGTATTGTCAGATAGAATAGTATATGTTGTTAATTGTTTAATTTGTTCTAAAGTGAAATAAAAAATTGAAAACACAAAACTGTTTCTTATTTAAAAATTGCGTTTTTAGCTATTTCATACACTTAAGCAAGTAATTCAATACAGAATTTATATCTTTATTTTACTAGTAAGTTTCTGAATAATGAAATGACAAAAAATTATTTTGAAAAAAAAAGAAAGTCTCTTTGGTTTACTCTGACAAAAATATAATCTAGCTTTTTTTCAAGTTCTGAGAAAAAATTCTTTGCATATAAAGCAAAAGTAGAGCTGTGTTTGTTGAGTTTTATTATTGGGAAACGTGACATTAAAATAGTTGAAATGGAAATTAAAACCCGTTCGCTCCAAGAAATATATACCCGCCTCTGAAAGTCCAGACATGATTTGACTGGCATTTTACATATTGGCTCGGAGAAAACAACTTTTCCCCATATGTAAATTATTGCATTTTTTCGTTGTCAAGTAGGGACTTTGACAGCGCAGAAACTACCACAAGATGCTTTCTGACCTCTGGTTCTCTGAGAAGATGCAAATGAATTTAAAAAATCATAACAAGAGCTCGTATAACACGAAATCTGTGTCAGTGTGACCTTGATCTTTAACCTACTGACTCAAAATCAATAGGGGTCATTTGTTGGTCATGATCAACCTCCCTATCAAGTTTCATGATCCTAGGACTAAGCGTTCTCAATTTATTGTCTGAAAACGATTTGAATTTTCCGTGTCAATGTGACCTTGACATTTGACATACTGATCTCAAAATCAATAGGGGTCATCTGCTGGTCATGGTCAATATCCTTATCAAGTTTCGTGATCCTATGCCCAAGCGTTCTCAAGTTATCGTCCAGAAACGGTTTAAATGTTCCGTTTAAACTTCTTTTTTATACTTCCTCTTTTCTATAAATATAGATATTGTCTGATTTATTTATAGCCGATAGGTGTAAAATGTGAAAATTGATCAAATGGGAGTGTTAAATTACATTACATGAATAAATTTCCTACCATGATAAGATATGAAATTTAAACATGGCCTAAAATAAGACAAATGACAGTTGTATGTACATGTAGTTTAAAATGCTGATAAAATTTCTTTCAATTACTAACACTTCAGAAAATATGTATCCAGTTCTAGGACAAGGGGTAGCTGGAGAATCAATTTTGATTTGGAACTTTCAGGCTTGTAATCTTGTCAGCATGATGTCCCATTTAGAATCAGATAATGTGAATTAAAGGCACTGATCATCTGAATCTGTTCTAATTATGTATAGTCTGAGAATTTAGAACACGTTTAAGGTTTAATGGTTGTAAAACTTTAGTCTATGTGAAATGTTGTGTCTCACAACAAGAATGAATGTGATAACTCAATTAAGAATAAAGAATGTAATCATTTTATATTGTGATAAAATATAATTTATATTGTAAATGGCAATATTTTATAATACTTTAATATGAATGCAACCTTGAATCACAAGACCTAAAACTTGAAATTTACAACTCAGGGGCGTAATTAGGCTAAAATGGAATTGTTGGCCACAGTCCAAGGAGGGTATGGCATGCTTCAACAGAACATTTTCACATTGTAGATGCAAAATGGTGCATTTTGGATTATATCTGGAGTTTTATGTTTTTCATTTTTCAAAATAAAGTGTAGACCCGGGGGAACTATTGTACAGTTTAGAAAGTAGACAAGTGTAAAAGGCGTAGCTGTACCATAATGGAAGTATAAGTCACTGTTCTAAGGGGGACGGGGATGTTTGCCCTGAAAAAAATGAACATTCTAGATAAAACATGATGCGTTTTGGTGAAATTCATAATTCACGGGCGTTGCTAGGCTAAAATGGAAGTTTATGCCACTTCCCTGTGGGTTCTGGGGCATGTTCTCGCGTAAAAATTGCATAAATTAGATGCAAAATGGTGTATTTTAGCAAAATTCACAATTCCGGGGTTTAGCTAGGCCAAAATAGAAGTGTAGGCTACTGTCCTAAAGGGTTCGGGAAAAATTGCACATTATAGATGCAAAATTGTTCGTTTTAGGTGTATATAGTGCCCAGAGCAACTACTGTAACTTATAGAAAGCACACCAGTGTCAAGTGCGTAACAGGGCCAAAGTTGAAATGTAAGCTACTGTTCTAGGGTGTTTGATGGAGAGGGGGAGTGGGCAGTCATGCTCCTAGAAGATTTTTACATTCTAAATGCAAAATATGGTGCTTTCTGGCGAAATTCATAATTCAGGGGCGTAGCTAAGTCAAAACTGAAGTATAAGCCGCTGTCCTATGAGGGTTTGGGAGCATGCTCCCTGTAGAATTCTTACATTATAGATACAAAATGGTTCATCTTTTGGTGTTTATCAGGACGTTAAATTTTTGTACCCCCGACAACAAAGTTGTAACGGGAGGGGGACGGGGGTATACTGGTTTCAGATTGTCCGTCTGTCTGTCTGTCTGTCAGTGCTTTTGCTGTATATAGTAACATTGTGAACATAGTTGAGATGCGGCACATATTTTTGGTAGAAGAAAACGTATTTCACTGCATTTTATACACTAATAAAATTATTAAACATTGAGACATTTGGACTTGAAATAGAAAGCTAAGCCATCAAAACTGTGGACTTAAAGAGTCAGTGCTATTGCCATATACATGTGTAGTTAGTTATACTTTGTACATAATGTTAAAATTCTTAAGAAATAATGAGCATTTTAACAGAAACACTTTTGACTATTTATAGGTAAGCTTTATAATCACAGTATTTTTTTTTAAATTTTAACAGATTGACTGTAAAAGTTATGCAGTACTGTTCTTTTAAAATTTAAAAGTCAGTGTTATGTCAAAAGTATTTGACATGTGGCTTTGAAACTTTGAATTCTTAATTATCATTAAGATTTCAATTTGTAGGCAACAGTGCATAACTCTGTCAACTATTTTGTCTGAATTATGGTACTTTTTGGACTTGGCAATCGGTTAAATGTTTCATAATAGTCCATATTTTGCCTAAACTGTTTGTCATATAGCTTTAAAACTTTGACCACTTGTTTACCATCATAGTCTACATATGTAGGCAAGACTTCATAAATAGGACAAGGACTTTATCTCAGTTTAGCCCCTTTTTTGACATAGAAATTAGTTAGGTCTCTCATACCATTCCATATCTTGTCTAAACTTTTTGATATATGGCTTGAACATTTGCATACCATCATGGTCAGATATTGCTTCTATAGTGCAATTTGTCAGTTTGTTAACTGTGCACTGTGACATTTTTAAGTAATTAAGTTAAATATTAAAGTATTATGTATGTTTCCTTTTTTTCGTAATTTCAGAGCTCAAAATAATTGATTTAGTATCTGAGTTACACTTGAATCTATATGACAAGTGTTAAACTAAAGCACTTTTCTGTACGTCTATTTCAAATTGTTTAGTTTACATGTTAAATGTATTTTAATTCACACTTTTTGTTTAATGTATATCATAATATTTTTGATTTTTTAATGACTTCACTGATGCTTGAACAGAGTTGTTTCAAATTCATGGGCTATGACATTTTATACTGTATGGTATCACAATGATTTTGTTTTACACATTCCTTCTGATGATTTCACACATTGTCCAGATTGGACCACTGTTGTAATCTATAGCCCCACTGCTGAGTGTTACTGTCTATTCTATTGACTTGGGGTTAATATTAATTAAATGCATCAATTTAGCAATGGAGGAGAATTTCCCTCTCTACCCTTGTCCTATAACTGTATCAGACGTCTCAGTTCTTTGGAGTATTCGAGGTTGTGATTGAAATAAATGCAGTTTTAGAATATATCTGTGTTGTCACAAGGCTATATTTTTGATATATAGTAAAATTTGAATATATAATCCCTTATTTAAAATATTTTCTTTCCGTTACATGTGATTTTTCATCGGTCTGTCTAAATAGAGGTAGAAATAGTGTATTTTTTCTTGCGTAAATGTTCCTTAATAAAAACAACCCACCTTTGTGGAACAACCTCGATCATTGTACACGTACATATCCCTATCCTTGTAAATGTATATTTGGTAGACCTAGTAATAATCTGTTCCATGTATCTTACTTTATTAATCCAGAATTTCAGATTGGAATTAAATAATATAACAAACCTTGAAAAGCAAACTTAAGTTGAACTTCCGGAATTCCTCAAATACGGTCGTTCTAAAATACGGTTTCATCTTTATTGTTAATTTCTTGTATTGTTCGATATTACTTCTTGCAGAAGATGGAACAAACTGAAAACTCAAAAACACAACAACTAATCCAACAAGAAAATTAGCCTGACACTTTCGTTTTGAATTCATACTTTAAGTTGTATAATGTATACTGTGCATGCTATATATGGTTAAACTAAACTATCAACACAATTGTTATGTAAACATATCTGATTACACCGATCCTTTTTATAGTTTGATTTTTCTGTTTATAGACTCGCCTTCCGATTAGGGAAACCATGATATACCCAAGAAGTACAAAAGCATAGCTGATTTTACTGTATAATAATACGAAGAGTTAGATATACCTGCAACTGAGGTGCAACGCAATATCTTCTAAAAATATTTGGTGTTGGCGGGGGTTTAATGTATTTGAAATATTGGATTGCAGTATGGCACAAGACCACAGTTATTTGCCTTTGGTTGACAATTTACATATTTCTGGATTTTTTTTCTAGTTTTGCAGGTTTTCATGCATGAAATGCATTTTTATAAGTTCTTTGTTTGAAACCGGTATGCGAAAAACAGAATGAGGTATTACAAATTCCGCGATGTGATATTTTCTTGACTTTTTAGAAATTTGAGCTCCGACAGAGGAAATCTGACCTAGAGTCGGATATGTACTTTTTCTATTCTTGTTTACATTAAATAGCTCTTTTGGTTACTTGGATTTACACAGTACACACAGCCTGAATAGAGAAATATGTGTAATCATAATCTGTGCAAGAAACAACAGTTCAAGGACTTGAAAATTGAACAGATTAAGCCTGATATTGGCATATTGTAAATAATTTTGAAGGAAAACAGGCAGATTTTCACACACTGGATTGGTTTCCTTAATGCTTAATTGAGCATAAATCATCCAATCTGAGGTCCTGAATTGTATATTTAATTATTCTGATGGATTTCTTACACTTTTAGTTCCTACAAACCTGAAATGAGAGCGCTCGGACAATGTGAAGTTTGTCGCATAGACGGGGATTGACCGCCTTTGTACATATATGTCTACAACTTCTCAGATTTGACCGAAGAAAATTGATCGGTGTTGTGAATGGTTAAATAATTCCTTTTTAGATGCATTTAATTAAAATCAGGTTCTTTCTGTGAATTTGTTAGATTTAATAGATTTCGTTAAATTGCACCGCCTAGCGAAAAAAAAAGCTAGAAGTTAGAGTTATAGTGGAATAACATTATTTCAGCCAGTTTTGCCATTTTAATGATTACTTTCTAAAGCATGTGTGGTATTGAGATTACATCTATAATCAGTTACCATGGATTTAGATAGGATTTTGTTCATAATAGTTGATGCAGTAAGCTGTATTCCCAGTCTGAATACTCAGTTCAGATTGTAGCTAATTTTACCTGAAAACAGTAAACATTGCTTCAGATCTAGCAGTCAGTAAAGCAAGGAATTTGGACAGACTGCTTTTTCATTGATAGTTTTATTATTCAGACTGCTTGTTATGACACCTTTTACATATATAAGACTTGAATTTGAGGTTTTATATTACATTATGACAGTTTCAGTATGGAGAAAGGAGATTGTGACATAAATATTCATAGAAAAGTTGCTTTGAGGGGCACATTTTTGCATTTCACACTTCTTTTCAGTCAGATTGTATTGAAATATAGTTTGCGCATACATTCATTCAGGTAAACTAATAAAGTATTCAGTCGAAGAAATTATGACTAGCTTGACTTATATTTTAGATATTGTTCGGCCGCAGGCCTTCCAGTCACACAGAAGATCCTGGTTCGATCAAACGAAGGGTCACTTTCATCAATATTAGTCACAAGAAAAATTAGGAGCACCAGTTGTAGTTTCTCAGGTTGATATTTATTAAGATTTTTGAAGAAATGTAGCCAGTTTGGAACACACAGCAGACAGTGATGTGCATTAAAATCATTCTATATAGAGATAGGGGCTGTTTTTGCCTGAAAGCTCAGCTGTGATACACAATTTAAGATTCTGTGCGGTGTAAATGGTCTTGGTGTGCATGGTTCACATATTGGACTTTTCAGAGCTGTTTGGCTCATTTTACGTAGGGTAGCCATAAATGAATGATCACTGAAAAGTATATGACACATATATGTACAAAAGCTATTCATTCTCATATTTGCTACATACTGGGCTGCTTAAAAAGGGCAAATTTGACAGCTACAGGATTTTTCTTAGTTCACATTTTACTTTTTCGTAGGAGTAGACGACGCGTTTCGATGTGCTTTTTGTGATATGAATAATTTTCCTAAAATTGGAACAATGATATTGTAATCAAACTTGAATTGGCTCTTAATTTCGATAGCTGTATAATAAGGAAGCATGTTGTTTTTATTTTGGGTGAAAATCTCATCAAACAAAAAATTTATAGAATTCTGCATTTCTTTTTCATCTGAAAAGTACGTATTTTTTTTTTTGCTAAGATTTAACCGATAAAATGTGTAACATTGAAAGCTGTAAAATATTAGTGCATAGTTCAACAAAGGTGAAACTTTCAGAAATCATTTGTTATACATCTGACA
This sequence comes from Mercenaria mercenaria, assembly GCF_021730395.1. NCBI lineage: Eukaryota > Metazoa > Mollusca > Bivalvia > Venerida > Veneridae > Mercenaria > Mercenaria mercenaria. Next base: position 14,313,159 of record NC_069375.1, on the reverse strand, counting down.
TTGTACTGGTTAAGGATTTTTTAGTTTGTAGAGAAAAATAGGTCTAAATAGGCACAAGACCACAGTTATTTGCCCTTGGTTGACCACAATTAGGAGGTGGTTACGCGGAAAATAGTTCCTCTGTTTGATGGTGAATATTGGTTAAATTTTGAGTGAAAGACCTGCAATAAATGGCATAATTTAATAGAGGAGATATGAAATAGTAGGTACATGTACAATTTGACTGAATGAAAATGTCAGAATATGCATAACATGACATTTTGATAGGGCCTGTTTTGCCTGTTTGCGGCCATCTGGAGAGTATTCCTCATACGCATGTGATTTGGTTCAAAATGGTGGAAAAAAGAGCCGGTCAACCATCTGTGTGAAGTTAGCAGAATAGCAGAATGGCAGAATAACTCCAGCAGAATAGCAGAATAACTCCAGCAGAATAACTACAGCAGAATAGCAGAACAGCAGAATAACTCCAGCAGAAATGCAGAATGGCAAAATAAATCAAGCAGAATAGCAGAATGACAGAATAACTCCAGCAGAATAGCAGAATAACTCCAGCAGAATAGCAGAATAACTCCAGCAGAATAGCAGAATAGCGTAATAACTCCAGCAGAATGACAGAATAGCATAATGGCAGAATAACTCCAGCAGAGTAGCAGAATGGCAGAACAGCAGAATAACTCCAGCAGAATAACAGAATAGCAGAATAACCCCAGCAGAATGGCAGAATAACTGCAGCAGAATAGCAGAACAGCAGAATAACTCCAGTAGAATAGCAGAATGGCAGAATAACTCCAGCAGAATAGCAGAATAACTCCAGCAGAATGGCAGAATAACTCCAGCAGAATAGCAGAATGGCAGAATAACTCCAGCAGAATAGCAGGATAACTCCAGCAGAATGGCAGAATAACTCCAGCAGAATAGCAGAACAACTCCAGCAGAATAGCAGAATGGCAGAATTACTCCAGCAGAATAGCAAAATGGCAGAATATATCCAGCCGAATAGCAGAGTAGCAGAACAGCAGAATAATTCCAGCAGAATGGCAGAATAACTCCAGCGGAATAGCAGAACAGCAGATAAACTCCAGCAGAATAACAGAATAGCAGAATGGCAGGATAACTCCGGCAGAATAACAGAATAGCAGAAAGCAATAGCAGAATCAGCAGAAAAACTCCAGCAGAATAACAGAATCGCAGAATAACTCCAGCAGAATAGTAGAATGGAAGAATAACTCCAGCAGAATAGTAGAACAGCAGAATAACCCTAGCAGAATAGCAGAATGGCAGAATAACTCCAGCAGAATAGCAGAACAGCAGCAGAATAACTTCAGCGGACTAACAGAGTAGCGGAATGGCAGAATAACTCCAGCAGAATAGCAGAATGGCAGAACAGCAGAATAACTTCAGCGGACTAACAGAGTAGCGGAATGGCAGAATAACTCCAGCAGAATAGCAGAATGGCAGAACAGCAGAATGACTCCAGCAGAATAACAGAATAGCAGAATTATTCCAGCAGAATGGCAGAATGGCAGAATAACTCTAGCAGAATAGCAGAATGGCAGAACAGCAGAATAACTCCAGCAGAATAACAGAATAACTCCAGCAGAATGGTAGAATGGCAGAATAACTCCAGCAGAATAACAGAATAACTCCAGCAGAATAGTAGAATAACAGAATAGCAGAAAGACTTCAGCAGAATGGCAGAATAACTCTAGCAGAATAGGAGAATAGCAAAAAAAAAAATAATAATAAAAAAAAAATAAATAAATAAACTCCAGCAGAATATTTTTTTTATTTTACCTCGCATCTGTATGACAATTAAAATTAGCCTAAGACTATTTTTGCGGTAAACATGTAACCCCAATTTGTTAAAAAATCATATTTGTTAGTGGAAAGAACGACTTTAAGACTGACTTTAAACATAATACGTCTCGCATATTACCTCGCACAATAAACATTATCCTAAGCTAGAAGAGTTGCAGAATAACTCCAGCAGAAGAGCAGACAAAAAATGCTAAATGAATTTTTAAAAGTTTACCTCATATCTGTATGACAATTAGAATTAGCCTAAGGCTATTTTTGCGGTAAACATGTTTCCATTACAATTCTAATGCTATTCTGCTGGAGTTGTTCTGCTATCTGTCTGCTGTTCTGCTGAAGTTGTTCTTTCAACAGACTAAAATGATTTACTTACAGTCATTAAAGCAGTAATGGTAATATGTATGTCGCAAAAAGAGTCTTATGCTAATGTTAATTGTGCGAGGTAATATACAAGACGCACAGTGTTTAGAAAAGTATTATTATTATTATTATTAATATACCAGATTTATATAGCCCCCTTTTCATGATAAACACGTTCAAAGGCGCTTTACATATATTGCAGCCACACATGGCGCGAAATCATCCTCTACTAGTACAGACACACAGTGATCTGACCAGAGGGACAGAGTGAGATAAAGCCCCCAGAACAGACAGAGAGAACTTTTCAGATACAGACGTGTCCGGCTAATTTAGCCTAGCTCTTTTCGAATAGACGGTCTGGTTCTTTAACGTCCCCGGTGTATAGCACTGATACATGCGGAAGAAAAAGACAAGTATCAAACAGGGAATGCCACGCACCAAAAACGCAGCCTCCCCAAAACGAAATCCACAGCACGCAAACGTGCACACCACAAACACACACACACGCACGCACGCACACGTGCACACCACACACACACGCACACACGCACACGCGCGCGCAAACAAAGCCAACTCATGATAAAACGAACAAACAAAGGAACACAGTGGGGCACCGCCTTGGAACGGTCAGTGGCAACAACACCACTTGGGAGCTTAAACCGGGTTATGGTGCGCACCCAACCTCACTCTTACCCCCACCATGTTCCAAAGACACGGGACAGTGTAAATAAAAGTAATCCCCTCCAGGTGAATCTCTAACACACGTAATGGAAACAAAAAGGCATGGCATGTAAAACACAAAAATGCTAGTGTATAAATATATAAAAAGCAAACCTTAAGAACCAAAAACGTATGTACTCAATGCCTTTACAGAAGACAGAAGCCATCTTTCTTGGGATGAACCAGTACAGGACTCTAGTTAGGCGGGAGACACTCAAGAGCATCTCAGAAATTTCCTGTGCCTGGACCGGGATTCGAACCCCGGACCTCTGGATTGACAGTCAAGCTAGACCACCGACCCACTGACAAAAATGTATTTCTGACAAAATATAATAGTAACATGCTTACTGCAAAAATAGTCTTAGGCTAATGTTAACATACAGATGCGAGGTTAAATGATAAAAAGTTGTTCTGCTATTCTGCTGGAGTTAAAAACTAGATGTGTGTCCATAGGACACAGGTGCCCCAACTCCTGCCACTGTAACATGGTTTAATGACTCAGGTTAAACAATTGTTAAGCTGTTTGCAACACAAACTTTTAGAAACATTATGTGTATTTTTTACTTAGTTGGCCATAACTCTGGCCTAGCTGAGTAAAATCCTAAAGAGAGCACTTCATAGGCTATAAAACAATCCTCTAATGTTTTATGATTCTAGGTCAAGTACATTTTAACATACATATTTCACAAACATTTTTTTTTAGTAAGTCTGGACAAGAAGTCTGGTTTTGTGTAGTGAAATAATGACTGTAGGTAAAATATTTTCGGAGCTGCGCGCGACACAACATTAAAATGACAATGTTTTCCTAGATCAGGAGGCCATAACTCCTACAATACTGAATGAATCCGGACGCGACACCCCAGGTGCACAACTGCACATGTTGACCAACATTCCTGTAAACTTTGTTGACTCTAGATCAAATACCTTTGGAGCTACGCGCGGCACAACATTAAAATGAACAATTTTTAACTAAGTCAGGGGACCATAACCCCTACGCGACTGAATGAATCCGGACGCGAAGCCCAAGGTGCACAATTGCACATGCTGACCAACATTCCTGAAAAGTTTGGTGACTCTAGGTCAAATACTTCTGGAGCTACGCGCGACATTAAAATGACCATTTTTGTACTAAGTCAGCAGCCATAACACCTACACGACTAAATAAATCCAGACGCGAAACACAAGGTGTACAACTGCACATGCTGCCCAACATTCCTGTAAAGTTTTGTGACTCTACATCAAATACTTTTGGAGCTAGGCGCGACACAACATTCTCGGAAGGACTGACGGACGGACAAGAGCAAATCTATATGCCCCCACCACTCATGGGGCGGAGGGGGGGGGGGGGGGTAGTGGCACGAAAATCGTTTAGAACTTTTGTCTTTTTAATGTTGTTCTGCTATTCTGCTATTCTGCTGGAGTTATTCTGCTGGAGTTATTCTGCCATTTATGATTCAAACTGTGTTTATTACTACTGGTTTAATCAAGCGTTGAAAATAAATTTACAAGCACATTACAGAATTTATTGAGATAGCCGAACACACCACGACCTTCAACTACACTATACATAAAAAGTTCTACATAATAGATGACTTGGTTTCGTGGTAGCGTGATTCGACCAGACTTGGGCTAAAATGAGTTTGCTTTCTTTCTTAGATAGCCGGTGAAAATTTGAGAAATATCAGGGGAGAATAGAATAATTAAGCATTTCATTCTTTAGCAACTAAGTTTCTTTTAAGCTGCAAAAAGCTCGTAAAATAAACTAAATGTTAAGGTAAAAATTGTCCAGATTGAACACCAAGTAAGACGTTTCTAATTTATTTGAAAACGACTGACCTATTACCTATGACATTACAATTGTATAACATGAGTCTACATGAACGATGGTGTTGAGAAGAGTATCTTAAAACCATTTACCTTTTTTGTTATTTTATGCTGAATCTCATTGACGTTTCCGTTTTGACTGACTTTCGGTACTAATTTTAGACATCGTCATACTCATTCGTGGGAATCCTCAGTTCTAATAAAACTGAATATAAATGTCTATAAATACATCTACAATATGACCAAGATATAAGTGATTATGTAACATCCAATTATAACTTGTATGAAAAACCCTGAAGTTTCAGGTAACGTAATTGTATTAAGTTATCTAAAGATACTCAATATGATATATATATTTATACCACTGTCTACCCATTACAATAATTGTAACAATGGTGCTTTATTAAACTTATCTACATGTGATGCCAGGTCCCCGTAGTTATCCGGTGTTGATTAAAAAAAACTAATATTTTATCTCAATAGTTTTATTGATTTTTGTAATAGAACTGTAAAATGTTGTAAAGTAGAAAGAATATTTTGATTTTTATTATATTACAGTATGCAAGTCTATGTGCCTCTTCAAAAGCATTTTCATTACTTTCGAATAAGCATATGACTAGATTAACAAATAAAATTAAAATTGCAGTAAGAAAGGCCAGTTTCGTAGAACGCAGATCACTTTAACCGAAACGTTTGTTCACCTCCTTAGCTTAGTGGTAGAGTACCCTTTCTGTTGCGCGAGGTCATGGGTTCGATCCCAGGCCGCGTCGTACCAAAGACACGGAAAATGTTACAAACAGCTCCCTTGTTTGGTGCTCAGCATTAACAGGGAAAATAGATTATCTTCTCTCATACCCTCATTGCGATGGATTCCATCAGGAATGAGGTGTCGAGTAAGTTGTCGAACTTGCTTCACAATTGACCAAAAATAACTTAAACTAAGTCCTGTAGCAGAGTATGCATAAATGTAAAACAATTACACAGCAATACATAGACAGAGAAAACATATAATTATACAGTAGACAATGCAGACGAAAATACGCAAAAGAAGGAGCACAGACTGGCACCGCCTGACAAAGTCACTGCTATGAAGTTAAATCGGTTCATTGTGTGGGCCAAACCTCGCTCTTAACACAACTTATTTCAAAAGTTACAGGAAAGTGTGAAATAAAAGTTATCCCCGCCAGAGGAATACAACGTGTTTATATATTTAAAGCAACAAAATCTTTAGATTAATGAATATACGGCAGGTTAGATTTACGTGATTTATTGTGGAAGTGATTCCATATTTGCACCACTGACACAACAGAAAACTAATTTTTCAAGGATAACATCATGTCCCCAACCTTCTCTACGTGTTTATGACTGAGCCGTGCCATGGGAAAACCAACATAGTGGGTGTGCGACCAGCATGGATCCAGACCAGCCTGCGCAGTCTGGTCAGGATCCATGCTGTTCGCTAACAGTTTCTCCAGTTCCAATAGGCTTTAAAAGCGAACAGCATGGAGCCTGACCAGACTGCGCGGATGCGCAGGCTGGTCTGGATCCATGCTGGTCGCACACCCACTATGTTGGTTTTCCCATGGTTTTCCCATGGCACGGCTCATGTATACTTTCTCATAGTATAAACATGCCAATAAGCATCAAAGGATTTAAGTGTTTTTGTTTTGTTACTAACTGGTTTATTATGTCAGGTTACGCAGAACACTTTAAGAAAATCTATCGAATAGATTTACTTGGTAAAAATGGAGGTTGCTAATGGTTAGCCACAGTTTAACTTACTCAACTAAAAGTAGATCATATAGATTACTTATTGACATTCTAATGAATTAAGTTATTGCTTTAACTGTCCTGCGCTCCATTAATGCTAATGCAAAACTTTAATTAAATGATATATAACCTATACTAATTATCCAGATTGATACTACGAGTATTATGTGGAATCTATATTGTTCAATACAACTTGCACAAGACATAAATCATGGCAACTTGTATAGTGTAGACAGTACATTGTGTCCCCCATTAGTATCCTTTTGAGTGGCAGCTTCCAGATAATATTTGGCTACAAGATATTGTAGCATTTAGAAATCTTCCTATTCTTGCAAGGTTGTGCTGGTTAATGCTCTGATCACGGGTTTTTGACGAGGAGCACCAGTTCAGTATGGTATTTTGTTTACATATTTTCATTAAATGTAAAACAACTACCATGTTATGCTGGACTTACTGAACAATAAACATGGTAGTGTGGACAGCAGAACAAATAGCTGTTTAAATTGAATCATATGCTCAAAAGCCATATTTATACAAGACAATTTCTTGTTCTTCAATATTGGATATATATCACTATAACTAGAGGTGTTTTTATTTATATTTTCACTAATGATTCATTATATAAATGTCCGAATATATGTTACGTATAAACACTATGTATCAGTTGGGTCGTTTTCATTATTTACCTGTCGTGCTTTCCCTCTGTTTAAAATTAATGTGTCTTCCAATTGCAAGAGATATTGTAATGCATTAATGGCTTGTACAAGAGATAAAGTATTGAGTGATTAATGGGCCGCACAATATTGTCTTGCAGTATGTAGACGGTGCTTTAGAAATTTTTACACGGCTTTTAATACATACTGCAATATATATTTGTCTTCAACTTAAAGACTAAAGGTGTGCTTTGCAACCTTCAACGTTTTTGTTCATTTGTGCGAAATGAAATCCAGCTTTCAGAATGTTTTCAACATCGTGAAGGTTTCCTTTTTGCAAATGATAAATTAAATTTTGATTACATACAAAGTCTATTATTCATTGTGAACTAATAGTATCGTTTTAAGTCGGTGCTTGTGTGCAAGATGGATGTTTCTGTCATTAAAAGTCTCGATCAAATCGAATGTTAGTACTTTCTTGGTTGCATTCTATCCTTCCATCCGATTTTCTAAAAGGTTTTATTAAAGTTTGTGACATTATATATTAATAAGCCAGTAGACAATTCTTGTAGCATATCGCTGGTAACCACCTTCTATAAACAACTCGAATAATTTGTTTATAGTTTATTTTCTGGAACCAGTAATACACTGTAACTTCTAATAGGTAGAGCTAACAAACATTCATCTACCTTACAAGCCTACATGTGGTTGCCGCGCCTCTGTCTCTTTCATTTTGTTCTGCCCTTTCTCTGTCTAGTCCGCCAATACAAAATTTGGTTGCCTACGTATAAGGACTGATCAAATACATACGTAACATAACATAACATAACATGACATATATTTTGTTTGGCATTAAACTGTAACAGCACATTTATAGCCACAATATTCATACATGTATTTTGTAAATACATAATAGTTTCACAGTATATAACCGTTTAAAAGAGAAATTCATATTAATACACATACTATATATCATCGAAATTTGATGTAAAGAAGATCTCATTACAGTATATTAAAATAAAAGAAACACACTATTAATATATATGATGTAACCCACTTAAGTAATATTACAACACATTAGGACATTATCCTACATTACGCTCCCTGAACGCAAAATATAGATATTAGATATTTCGCAACACTGTTTAATGTTCTAGGATTTTTAGAAAACATTAATAACTCAATTATCTTAATGTTGGCCATCTACAAAAAAGTATTTAAGAAATTGTTTGTGTATATTGTAATACTTTGAACATACAAGCAAAAAATCAAATTCATTTTCTATTACATTCATATTGTGTAAACATTTCCTGTCTTATCTGGGAATATTTTCGTATCTACCATTTTTAGCTGCTAGATTATGCGATGAAAGTCTAAATTTTGTTAGAATTGTCCTATATTAATTTGTATTTATATGTTTCATATATTCCTCTAATTCAAAATCATGTTATATAAACATATCTGAAGATAACCTGTTTGCATTGTTGATATTTCAATACCATTTTTGTAAATATCTGATATTCTCGTTTTAACTAACCGGAAGTTAAGGTTAGACATATCTTGGTTTAACCACAAATTGGACATTCCGATATCATTCATTATAGTTTTTACTTGAAAAGCCCAATTGTTTTTGTTATATGTAATATTATTATCTGCATCTCGTTTTAGTAAATGATACATTTGTTTAAGCAGACAGTTGTTATCTGTTTTAACAAATATTTAATCATGATAAGTTTTCGTTAGACTTCCATTGGATGTCGCCCAAACTCCCCATATATTTTAACAAGATTCAAAACTCGTGGTCGTTTATCATAACCTACAAAATACCTTAACACAAATTTTAGTTTGTATTATGGAAGTGTTTATATTAAAGAACTACAAGTGTTATGATCCAGATATCGATAAAAATAATTATGCATGTTACTTACTTATATTGAATACCTGCCAAAATGTAATTAGAGCAAGTGCACCGTATCGGTTAATATTTGGTGTTTGATCTCTTCAAAGTATTAAACATTAAATGACATAATAAAATATAATTTCTAAGAATGTTGCGCTTTTGGATAGCTTTCAAATTCTTGGTGATACTCGTATCGACACGAGTAACGTCAGAAGAACAGTTTGTACGCCGGATCGCCATAAAAATTAGGGAAGATTACCAGGACACAACACTGAAAACACTGTCGAAATATGACTTTAAACTTCTATATAAAGTGAGTGTAATTTTCTTTATTGTATTCGTGTTATATTCATTTTATCAGGAATTTTTACAGTTGTGCTGCAATTGAATTACTACACTTACTTAAATAATTTACTATGCTAGCTGCTGTGCCGGCATTGATTTTAACTGCATTAATCAATTATAAAATATTTACTTAGGATATTTTGAAAACGAAAAGTTTTGAAAAGTGCTTGAAAATACTTTTCGGCCAAACACTGGTATTATGAAATATGTTTTAAACATTAAATAGACTTTGGGTGGACGGATAGCTCAGTGGTTTGCACACTGGCCTTCCAATCCTGAGGTCGGGGTTCGATCCCCGACAGCTACTCGGGAATTTTTAGAAACGCTTTTCAGTGTTTCCCACCCAACTAGAGGTTGTACTGGTCAGGAACCCAGGCAATCCTTGCGTGTATCAGTGCTATACACTGGACACGTGAAAGAACCAGGCTGTCTATTCGCAACGAGCTAGGCTAAGTCAGCCGGACAAGCCTGTATCTGATTTGTGATCTCTCTGTCGTGGGGGCTTTGTCTCACTCTGTCTCTCTGGTCAAATCGCTCTGTGTCTGTACTAGTAGAGGATGAATTATGCGCCCGGTGTGGCTGCATTTGAACTATGTAAAGCGCCTTTGAACGTGAAATTGATCATGAAAAGGGCGCTATATAAATGGTATAATAATAAAATAATAAAAAGTAGCAACCTTAAGGACCTTTAAAGTAATGAAATTTTGCAAATTGAAGCCGCAATTCATGAAAATACGTGTTAGATTTGATACCACTATCACATTCTATTATAAAATTTGCTTTCCTAACGTAAAGTAAGTAGAAGACAAACGGCTAAGAACTGCAAACGAACTCTGTGGCCGTACTTGGTCTATAATGTTTTGTTTTTGTTTTTTGACCTTACTAGGATCGTAGAGGAATGTGAGAGGTGTTGCACTTTCCATTATTTCTCATGAGCAAGCGCAGTAAATCCGAATCTGCAACTGTTTTGCTTGCTTGCGTTTTATGCTTTCAACGAATTTTAGATTAATTGAAAAACATAATGAATCGATAAAATGTGACAGGACAAAATAATATTATTTACTTCTAGATAACTCCACAGACGTATATCTTGGAATATCAAGGTTCTGGAAGGAGCTCCGATTTGGATATTCTCCTGAAACAACTGAAGAACCGTTATCATGATCAGGTACTTGGGTTCTCTTTTAAGTATATTTACACAAGGCAATACATGAATAAAATACAATACGAATACATTAAAGAGAACTACATTCACGTTATATATAGCAGTTTAAGTTCATATTTAGACAGTGATTTCAGTGTTGTGCCCTGGTAATTCTTCCTAAATCTTATGGCAATCCGGCGTACAAAATGTTCTTCTGACGTTACTCGTGCCTATACGCGTATTGCCAACAAAGTTATTCAAAAGATCAACATTCTTAGATTTTATCGAGTTTATTAAGGCGAAAACAAATAAACATAGCTTTAAACGGGAAATGAAGAAACATTTATTCAAGTGTACACGTCTAAGAGACATTACTGACAATGCTTTGTACTGAGACATTCCTGAAATTTAATATCTGTATTTTCTTTTGTTTTAGTTTTTTAACATTGAAATCATAACTGTGATAATATTCAGGACATAAGGTTATTTAAATAACATTATGTTTTTCACTTTTACACTGATCTTTTACCTAAACATTAGTAATGCACACGGGTTATGATTCTGACGAACTTAATTATAAATTATATCTATTTAATGGGACTCCATTTGAAATAAGTGATCATTTTACTTTGACGTTAAGATCATATCAATGTCTATGTAATTAATAGTAAACTATACTTGAATAAATCTTTTATGTGTTAATCAGCATATCTATACTAAGATTTTTTATGAAATTTTAATCCAAGCATTTTAAATATATTGATTATTGTATACATGCATTTTTACTCTATAAGTTATATATAATGTTTTATAATCTTATGCCAGGATACATTTGAATTGAATTGAATTGCATAACAAAACAATCAATAGCTATTTTATATTTCGTGACTTTTCTTTCCGACATCAAATGGCGGGTCATTAACACTTACATGCGGGTAACATGCTCCTCGAGAAATATGAATCCACGTGATCTAAGGACAAAACGTTGCCTAAGGTCACATTCCACAACAACAGTTTTGGGGTCAGATATTTTCAGAGCATGGAAGTTTGGGGTTATATAGAAGCGTTCCGTGGTTTAGGATGAAGGATCTTGGTAAAAGCACTGACCATCTGCGAGTTGAGTGGCTGATTTGACCAGAGAACATACATGGACACATGTTTTAGCATTCGCGCTTTCCTTATTTCAAGTTAAGGATTTAGGTAGTGCTTTGCAATCCTCATTTTTCTTGTTCATTTGTACGAAAAGAAATTCAGCTTTAAGTATACTTATGCTTTCAACATCCTGAAGGTTTCCGTTTTGCAAATGACAAATTAGCTTTTGATTTTAATTCAAACAAAGTATATTATTGGTTGTGATCTGATCGTAACTTTGTTAAAGCCAGTACTTGTGAGCAAGAAGAGCAAGATGATTGTTTCTCTCATTAGCAGTCTCGATCAAACCGAATCTGTTAGTGTTTGGCTTGGTTGCATTCTATCTTTCAATCCGATTTTCTCAAGGAATTTATTAACGTGTGTCACATTTTGAGAGTATTAAGCGTTGGTAGGTAACTACGCTTTATAAAAATCGCGGATAATTTCTTTAGTGTTTATTTTCTGTTACCAGTAATATACTGTAACTACTAACAGGCAGAGCTGACAAACATTCATCAACTACAAGCTAGCTTTTTAACAGTGCTAAGGTTTCAGACATACTGTCCATTCGACCGGTCTGACTCTTTCTCTTCCGTCTGAGGTTGCGTTTGCAGGCTTCCAAGCCTACATGTGGTTGCCGGGCCTCCTTATCTCTCATTTTGTTCTGCCCCATTCTCTGTCTAGTCTGTCAATACCAAATTTGGCTGCCTACATATAAGGACTGATCAAATACTTAACATAACATATATTTTATTTTGCATTGAACTGCATTAGTACATTTGCAGCCACAATGTTCATTCATTTTATGTGTAAATACATAATAAAGTTTCACAACATATTTATAAACGTTTCACAGAGAAATTCATATTAATAAAAAGAATATATATCATCGAAATTTTATGTGTACAGTATATCAAAAATTACAGAAACATTCACATCAGTACGATGTGGTATATTGTTATTGCTTAGTATTGTATTTGATGCTTATATGAGTTTATTAAAATCAATAGAGAGATCAACATTAGTACACAATATTAATATGATGTAACACATTAATATTTCAATGTATTAGCACTTTATCCTACATCACAAACTCTGAACGCATCAAATAAATATTTCCTAACACTACTTAATGTTCTAGGATTTTTAGAAGACACCAAAAATTTAAATTTCTTTAATGTTGGCCATCTACAAAAATAGGGATTAAGTTCCCAGTTTTTTTAATTTTGACTTTTCGTCGTTATACACAGATTTAAACCAAAGTTTTTATTCTCTCTATTTCCAGTGTGTACTATATTTATTTTACACTGATGTCAAAAGACTGTCTGAGCACAACTATAAACAGGTCTGCGATGAGATCGATATCATCATTATTGTTTAACTTGGCAGTGAGATCAGAAAATATATTTTGTTCAGCAAGTAAACATTGCTGAAAATATTTTTTTGGGTTAATCCCATTTAAGTATGGTTTCTACTCTCGACGAATTACAACATGAATGCGACTGAAGTTGTTTCTTTAAAATGTTAAATGAAAGGCCAGAATGGTCTGAAAACTCATTCGGCTGTTTTACAGAAAAAAAAAGAAAACGAAAACAGAAAAAAAAATCGGTATTAATTACCATTGAAGTGTTTGGAGTTATATAAGTATTACAAATATAAACATTTTCATGAAAATCAAAACGATATTTACCTATTTCTACCCAATGCATATAATTTCATTTTGACAATTTTAACATTTCTACCTAATGACGGCTTGTAATATAAACTTATTTCACGAGTATAATGTGCTTTGTTACCAAATAAATCTCACGATTTTACCCGTTTATACCTAAATAAATATGGGTTTTACAAGATATCCGCGTTTCTTGCAAAAATAGTGTGTCAATTTTTATATAGATCTATATATATTTTTTTGATAATAACAAAATCAATGTCTTGTATCTTTCTTGCTAATTCGTTCACATTCGAAGAAAGCAATTTTATGTTTTCTTATGACTTTCCTATTTCGAACTGTATTTCTGATCATAAACCTTACCGTTAACGTATTTCTTACATAACGCGGGCAATTAATTTTACTCAAACACGAAAAGAAACGGCCATTAAAGTATCATATTAAGACACCATTATATCAATCATATGACTTATTATATAAATGATTTACTAAAGTTTGTTCCATTCAAAAGGTTTACCACAATTTTGGTGTCATATGACAAAACTACGACACCCTTACTGGCAAACTAAACATGATTTGATAAACTAAAAGAAAGTCTGCCTAGAGAAATTTAACGGTTTTTTTTTCTGCTTTGCCAAATATGAAATTTTGTGTTTAAAATAAACTATAACAGTGAACATGTTATTTAGATCTAAAATGTAAATTGACTCACTTTTAACATATCAAAGTTGTAAACACTACAAAATTCTTCCAAGTCCTCAGTAGCTCTATCCAATCCTCGATGAATAAGTTGGTAGCAAACAAGCTCTTTTAAACATCGATAAAATTCAGACATAAATCGCACCATGCCCTTGAAACGATGACTTGTTCAATTTAACATCATTTCCAAACGCATGGTTCAAAGTTAAACTGTATTTTAGCATCCTTACTGAAGTATTTACAGTCCGCCACATTTCCAATTTCACACTGGTCAGTTTTTAGTAAACAATATTCACCATATCGAGTCCCGGTTGTGTATGCAAGAGAATTTAAACTTTTTCTCCCAAAGAAACTTGTGACGTATGAGACAAATGACGTAATCTTGCTATGGTCATATGCAGATTTATACGAGACGCACAAGGGAAACATTACCCACATGTAAATACACATTCAGCCGAAAGAAGATAGAAATCTTGACGTATGTCACGCTAGAATTATACTTTTTGAAATATATATTTAAACAATGCTTACTCGTTTATCATTTCATCAACTTATCTGTTTTATTCCATTTTTTTCCCATTTTTTTGTTGTTTATATGGAAACATCTCCTTTAAGCACGTGACTTACTCTTGATCCAAAGTCTGCTTAAGCTACAGTCACACATGCAGATATGTCCGTGCGTTGAGGTACGGTGCGGATGGATTTGATCCGTGGGGGATAAGTACGGAGCAGTACGTCTAAGTACAGAAAAAATGGTGAGAAACGGGCAACAAACAAAACAATACAGGACGCGAATAAGTACGGATAGGTACGAGGTACTACATTGAATTACGTTTCACTGCGCCTGGCAACTTGCCCAGCGCTTAGACGGGTCTGCGGGGAACTACGTTGAAGTACGGGCAGCCTCGGATAACTACGTTAAGCTACGGCATAGTACGTTTCAGTACGGATAACTATGTTTTAGTACGTTTAACTACGGATGAATAAGTTTCAACCAAGTTAGACTAAAGTCACGCTCAAACGGCTACGGATCGCTCAAACTTTTGAGCATGTTCAAAAGTTGGAGAAACTTGCAAGTTTGGGATAAGTCTTGAGTACGTTTTGACCAAGTGTTGGTACGGATTGATACGGATTACTACTTTGGGGTACGGTTCAGGTACGGATTGATACGGATTACTACGTTTCTATCCGTGGCTAGACGTAGCTATCCGCGCAGTATGTGTGACTGGGGTATTATTTAAATTTCTTTCGGACCGCGAACCCATTCTCTCTATTTATTATTATTATCGTTATTATTATCATCATCATTAGTCTATTGTTATTATTACTATTATTATTATTATTAAACCAGATTTATATTTAACTTAAATAACTGGTATGAAGTCCAGAGAGCAGTCATATAGCGTAGACTTGTAAGTTATTTATACATGTAACCACCGATTTCAATCATAAAAAATATCCCCAAACTCATTTTATTAACTTTTATTGTCCTTCAGAGCAAAGATGTCCAGAAACAGATTTAAACATATAAATACTACTTTCAAATCATTCATAAATAATTTACGGCAATGCGAGCTGAAACGTTCTTTTTTTTTGTTGTTGTTTTTTCTGAAAAATACTTTAGTCTTGCATTACTCTTGAAACTGACAGCCAGAGTTTTTACCAAAGGTTTGATATTTTCTTTTTGTTTATGTTCATTATCTTTTTATATCGTACATTCCTGTTGAATTTGCAGTCTGGAGTATGCTTTTAAATTTAACAGGGTATGTGCGTAATCGTCGCAAGAGTAACGTAACTTCAGTTCTGGCACAAAGTCTTGCTGATTAAAGTCCACGGAGACCGATTGATATTTTCGACCGGTGCTCACACGTGAATTATAATTGGCACGTGACGAGGTGCTAATTCAAAGAAAAATATAATGGAATGTTCAAAATGATAAAGAGAAAGATTAGTTTCCGCTTTTTTTCCATTAAATTCATAAAATACTTCCGTGGGGTAATATCTATTTAGGTTACATCAACTGAAGTCATGTTATATATAGTTTTATTTCAATGACATAAAAATCATATAAGAATGCCCATGTGTTATGAAAATAACGAGACGTTCGCATGCACATTATTTTGTTTTTCTTTTTAGAAATCTCCTTGTGTTTTTGTGTTTGTTTCTTTCTATTTGTATACTTACTTATTTATTTATTTATTTATTTTTTTTTATGTTGAGGTGGCCTGACATAAATATTCCTCAAGAATTAACATAAAACGGTAACAAACACAGTCTTTTCAAATATTAACTCGGGCATAGTAATTTTGAGTTGACCTCTGGTTTATTGCGTTACGGGCGCCGCCATATTGGAAAGTCGACGTAACGTCATATAGCATTACGGTCTATGGGCAAAAAAGAAAAGGTTATTTCTTTAAAATACACGTTATTGAAAAAAAGTTCTAGAAATATTGATGTATGGAATATAAATATGTTTTTGGACGACTTTACCGATACTGATAATTCAGAAACGAGGTAAACGTAATATAGCGGAACAGACTTTAACTGCTTTTATTATTATTTGATGTTATTTCATCATGAAGTCAACCTGTATTAATAACATCGTATTCAGTTTCAAATTGTTAATTTCAAGGCAAGTCAACGTGTTAAAGGATATAATATTCCAAATAGTCCGTCTGATTCGACTGATGAAATTAGAAATTAATTATGGCTATTGTCATGCATTTTGCAAATTCATTCTTGCATTGCCTTTCATTAACTAAAGTGGGGCCTCCGTGGCCATGTGGTTACGGTCGCTGACTTCAAATCACTTGCCCTCATCGATGTGGGTTCGAGCCTCGCATGGGGCGTTGAATTCTTCATGATAGGAAACCATCCAGCTGACGTACGGTAGGTAGGTGGTTCTACCAAGGTATCCGTTCGTGATGAAATAATGTACGCAGGGGCACATGGGGTTTTCCCCCACCATCAAAGCTGGAAAGTCGCCAAATGACCTATAATTGTGACGTTAAACCCAATAAAACAAAAACAAAGTTATTAACAAAATTATAAAGCTTATTTCAGTTGTAAAGAAGGTACATCGATTAAGACGTCTGTAAAGAAATGAAAACTGCGCGAATAAGAAAATAGGTACCTGCTTTATTTTACGCCGGATAATACGGTAATACATTTTGTTTCCAAGTAGTTTCATAATAACCGTATGACACTAGTGCACCTTCCACTGTCACTATACATGGTCTCATGACTGTAGGTGAAATATTCTTTTATATATGTGCAACACAACTTCTTACCACGTTTTATACATTAAACATTTCCAATATGTCATGGTCAATAACCCTGGATTGGTTCCATGAAATACCAAACAGAACAACCGGTGTTACATAATACGTGCTATACTCTAGAGTGAAATCTAAAACAAAACCCAGGATACACAGATTATTTCATAATTCTAGGTCAAATACTTCTTGCGTTAAATTTGAGGCTTTTTATGAATATTTTTGATTAAGTCAAGGATTATAACACTGGTCTGGCTGTGTGAAATCCCGTATTAAAGCAATGATCCTAGGTAAAAAAAAACTGCTTAAGATATGCAAATCCGGACGGACATGCGGACAAGAAAGGGAAAGTCTAACACACACACACACACACACACACACACACACACACACAAAATGATTTGGCGTGGGTTGCGCAAAAATCGCACAAGTAAAGAACATCGATACGAAAGATATAGGAAATTAAGGAATGAATACCGCATATTTATATTATTACATATATAATAATCTTTCATTTAGTGTACATGTGATTATTTCTATCCTTTTTCAGATACTCGATATTGAAAGAGTACAGATTTTTAATGATACAGTGAAGCCTGAATTTCGAACACAAAATCTAAATGTTTCAGCACGTGAGGTATATAATCAAACTACTGTAGGTACATTTACACTTTACGAAACCATGCATCTAGCACGCGGAAAAAAAATCAGATCTGTCTAGACGTAGTACAAAAATATTTAAAACAATTTTTAGCATTTTCCAATTTATGGAAGAATCATTTAAAATTTAAAAGAGGATCCAGAAAAGTAGTTGGATTAAACAGAAACCTCTACATCTACTCCTCTTACTAGCTATCATTATATCAAGTTGAAATTAAATTCACATAATATGTAGTTTCAAAGGTTCGTGCGGGCCAAGTGAAGGTCACACGGATAAACGGATGGTATAACTTTATCCCCGCGTGATGTTTAAAATCATCAAACGAAAACAGTTCTGTCTACAGCCGCTTGTTTTAGACTAACATCATATCTGCTTAATCAAACAACTTGATAAAGTATTTTAAAAACTTCAAACGCATTTTATAGCACTATTTATATATATATTTTCAATGAAAATTATTTTAGGATTGTCTCGAGTGCGGGAATTACTATGGGATGGGTGTACCAGATGTATGGTCGCTTGGTTACACAGGAAAAGGCGTAGTTATTGCAGTGACAGATGTGGGGATTCATACTGATCTTATAGATCTGAGAAACAATATTGCAAGTCCCTCATTACACTATAAATTTCATTTCGCGCATTCATTGTGATTTTGTTATTCATATATCCGCTGATATAAAGTCATATTTCGATATGATTTTAGTTGTGTTCTTTGGTTGTACAGTATTTATTCACATCGCCCAAAATATAAAGACTAAGCAAGGTTTCACTAAACGATTTATTAACTGATTATTTGAAATAGTTAGTTTTGCCAGTGTACGTCATGTTACAAGTTTCATAATGACCCTTAAAACTGAGAGGGCGATACTAAATACAACTGTGGGTTGTACATGCTTTTTTATAAACGTGATCAGTACATTCACCCCTTTGCCAGTTTACACATTTATTTATTTGTTTGTTTGTTCGTTTTGGGTGTAACGCCATTTTTCAACAGTATTTCAATTATGTAACGGCGGCCAGTTAACCTAACCAGCGTACCAGGATTCTGTACCAATACAATCCGTTTTCCGCAAGTACCTGACAATTTCCCCACATAAAGTAGAGGACGAAATATTTTTCAGACACAGTGTATTTTATAAAATCGTTACGGAGAACACATGACTCTCCCGGAAATGGAAGCCACGATCCACGATCTCCTTTTAAGATAAGCGGGCATTTGGAAGGTTTATATTCACATTGAGAAATTATTGTTTCGTTACTGATTGTCCTACAATAGCAATTTGTGAAATGTCTTTTTCTTTCTATTCAGAATTCAGATCTGTGCTACAATTTTATCGATGACAGCAAGAACGTTACACCAGAATTCTTCCATAACTTTCAGGAAAAGGCATCACAATTTTCCTCGTATGTAACAAACAACTCATTTTTTTGCTGATCTAAACTTATAGGACAGTTTGAGGCTCTTAAAGCCTTTGTTTAAAAAGTGGCTGCTTCATTATCCGTTATAAACATTAAAAAAATGTCAATGTCTTGTTAAATCATAATTCCGATAATTGTTTTATCTTATATTTGTCAGTATTTGAATATTGATTATTATAATAGAAGCATTAATTGAACATATTCATTCTGATTACATCCCTTTATGGCAATAACTGTAAATGTTGACGTAGAGTACTAAAGTGGCAATATTGAACCCTGTCAATATGCATCACATCTATTTAGACAGCTGTTTCATTAGTTCTTAACATAAATCTAAAGCCATGTTAAACTTCAACTAATATAAAACTCGCATATTATTATTTACACTTTAACACTGAGAATGGAATATAGTCTCACACATTAAAGGTTCATGGCCGAAAGGTAAAATCAATTTTCCATTGAGTTTGTTATACTTACATCAATACTTAGAATTGACACAGTGTTTTAACGGCAAAAAGAAACACGTTCCAATTAAGAAGTTATCCAAAAGGAAACACAATAATCCCTATCAAATTACCTGTTGACCAGCTTAATCTTTCCTCACATCTGTCAAAATGAATATAACGAGCGTATATTGCATTTTACCAAAGTCAGGGTCGAGCCTACTTTCTATAAAATCTACATACGGATTTTTTCAAAAGAAATCATGTTTTTCCAGCAAACCTCGACCCATTTCTATTCATACATTGTACACATTTGCTCTTAAATACGGTTACTCTCAGAAAGCCAGAAAGGATTTAATTGTACGTGGATACATTTTTTACTGTTAGTAACACATTCCGTATTTTGTACATACCCCAATGATACATACGTGAATACTAAAGTTTACATATAATCCGTTTACTTTGTACATATCGCACTAGAAATTATCATGCATTTGTACCTTTAAAACTAAGTTCTATATATCAGATCGACACAGCGCTAGTACTATTAGAATACTTTTCAAACAGGTGTGTTTTAGTCGCACTAACACAATTTAGATCAAATGTCGACGGTGAGAGAAGACCTCATACCTCCTGGACATTATGTCTGGCGAGGGAAGGTAAGAGCTTCCGCAAGCCTGCTGGATGAGTTCCTTATATGAAAATCTTCTACATACCGATTCTACAGCGGTGAAGATTAACTCACTTTATACCGACAGTACCCACTTGACCGACGAGATCAGTATAGCTAATCATATATATAATATCGTCAATAACTGATACGATGAGTGTGGCGGTCGGCTAGATATATCTCTTAAATTGAAAATTAAAATGCACTAACACTATGTGTACCGTTGACATGACACTTACCTGTACGTTTTGACGTGTTTGTCATGCTATAGTTTGTTATTACTTATTTAATTTTCATAGCATGCATTTGTTATTGGCTTATAATTGAATGCATCGAACACTTTGTTCTAGCGAATTGGTGAATAGTCTTGTTTTTTTGGAAACACAAGTGTTAATTTTTCTGAACAAAGATACTGTCAGCCGAAGTGCGAAGACGTTTACATTCTTGGCTAATGTAGACATTTGAAAATACGGAGATACAATATCCGTACCATGTTAATTTTATCGTATCATTTGGTTTTTAAAGTTATTTGCTAGCCTTGACATTTTCTTTTTAAATTACTGTAGACATGGTGATCACTGTGCAAGCCTTATTGTAGCTGAATTTGGTAATGGAGTATGTGCATCTGGAATAGCTTTCAAAGCTAAAGCTGTTGGTAAGACTGTATTATAGTGTGTACATATATTACATCAGTTACAAATACTAGTATTCCGACTATGCCTCACATGATGTCAACAACATTGTAATAGGTGTGTTTTTTCAAGTGAACACATTGTTTCATAGGCGCTTAAAATAAATGAGATAGTTGTCAGATTAGATCTATATGGATTTCCTCTGTAGCAGTTGTGTAAAAGTTCCTTGTTGGTCCTAGATACTGTACAATTTTAAAGTGTTTATAATAACTAGTACAGGAATGTGGAAACAATGTACTGGTGTCATTTGAGAGGAGTGCCGTCGCGATCCACTGCGACGGGGTTTGAGCCCATAACCACATGGTTGAGCTGCCTACAGTAATTAATAGATATCTCAGTTCCCTTTGAGCGAAACTCAACTTTAACAGTATTTGGGAGAAAGGTGTAAATATATCCGCTGTAAAAAATAGTTTTATTAAACTTTAAGTTGTTGATTTTTCTTAAACAGGGCTGAAGGTATTTACTGTAACTCTATATAAGGAAACATTTCCGGAACTGAAGCCGACATTTTTAACAGGATCAGATATACTAGCAAGAGCTTTAGTTCACAACATCTCAGAAATTGACATATTTGCTAATGCTTGGGCACCAACGAAGCGGTTTTCTCCTCTAACCATGGAAATGGAGGATGCTATTGAATATGGTGCTAGGACAGGTCGGAATGGGCTTGGAAGAATATACGTAGTTCCCACAGGACCTGCTGGAAATGGTTTAGCGAACAACATTCATACCATTGCAGTCAATGGTGTAGGAAGATTTGGAACTATTCCCCAAGATTCATTTGTTAGCGCCAGCGTTATTACTTCAGGACTTTCTGAAGGCAGTAATATATCTTCCGAATATATGGTAAGGTGTCTACAAAATGCATACAATAGCTCATAAGTCTAATTTCTAAATTAATATTAGAGTAATAGTTGATAAACCACTAGCTTTCTCACTACTTATTTATCATCCAGTAAGCAACAAGCGTGATGACGGTGTCAGCTGCCAGTTATTGCACAACAGATGACTGACCGAAGTTACAACGCGTTAACGGAGTTTTATTGCAGCTGCAAATTTTACACTTCATAATTTTAATTCCCATCTCATTTTTAGATTTCTGGTAAATGGTAATTTGCCTTATGCTGTCTTTTCGATATATCTACCAAACCGAATATTTTAAAATTATTCAAGGTTAAAAAAAGCTTCTCTTTTCAGAATACGTTTGATCTGCCATTGCATACCTAATATCAAAGGAGATGAATATATTTCTGCTATTCTATCACCTTTCAAGCCAAACATGTAACATACATTTATTTTGTATTCTAATCCTTGACAGTATACTACTACTCGAAAGAACAAGTGCGTAACCAATTTCAAAGGCGTGTCACCAGCTACTGCTCAAGTCGCTTCTATTATTGCGCTAGCTCTGGAAGCAAAGTATGATTGGCAGTTTCTATTTTTCATCTGAAATCTATATGTTTTCACAAATATGATATTCTAATATAGAATTCTATCATTTGTTATATATTTACAGTATAATGAAATAAGATCTCATAAGACCTTCGCCGCAGAAGCAGATGATTACTTATAAACTGATGTTATTCGAATTTATGTAATGCTAATTTATGACTAATCGCAAAGTATATACTTAGAAAAGTTTATATTTAAATGTATGCCTGTACAAAAATAACGACGACATTCTAACTAAAACTTGTATGAATTATTACAAGTTGGACCCTGACTACCAGTCCATATCATTGCATTCTATAGAAATTGTTTTCTTCTGTCAGATGATCTAATTTCTCATGTCATCATTTATCTATTTGACATAACACTACCTTTTTCAATCTTCATGAAATTGAAGCAGAATGGTTTCCTTAAAAAATCTAGGTTATGCTTGACTATGGGTAATCTTAGGTAAAAAAACTAGGTCACTAGGTAAAATCAAAGAAACACCTTGTGTATGCAATAGGGACTGCATTTTACAACGGACCTTTATGAAATTATGTAGGAATGATTGCTTTGACAAAATCTAAGTCATGTTTGAATAGAGGTTATCTTGGGTCAAAAACTAGTTCACAAGGACAACTCAAAGAAAAACTTTGTATTTGGAATAGCGACTGTATTTTACACTGGATATTTATGAAATTTGATCATAATTATTGTATTGATTATCTCTTGGTCAAGTTTTAATCTGGGTCATGTTGGGTCAAAAACTCGGTAATTCAATCAAGTCAAAGGAAAAGCTTGGATACACTTTAGAGGCCAGGTTTATGACTATAACTTTATGAAATTTTATCAAAATGTATTTCTTGATGATCTTTGGAACTGATTTGAATTTGGGTCATCTGGAGTGCAAAACTAGGTCACCTGTTAAAATAAAAGAAAACCGTTGTATATGTAATAGGGGCTGCATTTTTCATTTAAAGTGCATGAAACTTTGTCAGAGTGTTTGTCTGCATGAAATATCGAATGAATTTATTTCTGGGTCACGTGGCGATAAAAGTTTGGTCAATAGACAAATCAAAGTATAAGCTTGTTTAAACTCTAGTTGGCACATTTTTATTCAACCTTCATAAAACTTAGTCAGAATGTTTTTTATTAATAAGTCTTAAATGATTTCGAATCTAGGTCACGTAGAGCAAAAACCTTGGTCACTAGGTCAAATCAAAGGTAAAACTTGTATACACTCTTGAACTCTCTTGTTTTACTACAATCGTCCCGAAACTTTGTCAGAATGTTTGTTTATATGGAATCTTGGATAAGCACGATTCTGGAGCATGTGGGGTCAAGAAAAGGTTACTATGTCAAATCAAAGAAAATACTTATATTTACACTCCGTGGACTACAGTTTTAGTCCAGTCTTAATGACAACTGGTCAGATTATTTGTTTCTATTAAAACACTAGGTCAAACATGATTACACTGTTATTGTGTGTTTCTCAGGTGAGCGGCCTAGGGCCATCTTGGCCCTCTTGTGTATTCTGACACTATAACCTTTCCATGTTTCCTTGAGTTCTTCGAATTCATCGATGTTTCCTATTACTGAAGTCGCCATCTTTGAACATTAAACCAGGTCAAAAATTCTTTATTAATCCAAGGAGTCACAGCTAAAAATAGTTTAACATCCATCATCGCCAATTGTTGTGTAGTGGTATATTAAAGTACTAACCAAAACTGGGTTATTTTATAATACAGTTTAATATGATATAATTAGATACTGAGTATACAAAAGCTTTAACATGACTAAATACCTAACTCTTTAACTCTTTATACGCATGGGAAATATTATTAGGTTCTGGAAGTGTATAAACTGTGTGCCTTATAATTATGAAATAGATAACAAAAACAAGCAAATTGAGAAAATAACAATTTATTCATACTTATTCTCAGTGTTGTTATATTTTCTGGTCCTTCGGGATCATTGATTTCAACTCATTTAGATTTGAAGATTGAAGACTGCTTAAGCCGGTGCTAGAGGGCGTGGGCAGTGTTGCATTTTACATTACTGCTCATGAACAGACTCAATCAAACCGAGTCTGCAATTTTCACTGTTTGCCTTGTTCTCGGTGCTTCCGAGGGATCTACTTTCCAGATTTTAATTATTATACTGTAATTATACAGTTATATATATTTCCTTTTAAACTGTATTACAGCCCAAGTTTAACACTGCGCGATATTCAACACCTTTTGGTGCAATCATCTGGATACAATGGACTTGACGAAACATATGCCTTTCGCCGCAATGGGGCGGGTAGATATTGTGCGTATACCTTACTAGACTTATACTAGTTTTCATAGTTTGTTCTAAAATACACTAAAAGTTCTCCATACACAACAAATGACCAATAATCACTAGTAGTTATTCGTGACAAAACGAAAAAAATAAATAAAATAGACGTGAACTACTTGACATTGGTAAGCATGGCCGAAGGATCTCTCGGCCAAATTTAACTCTTTCCACAATAATAGAACAACTAGTTTTTAGCTCATCTGTCACGTAGTGACAAGATGAGCTTTTGTGATCGCCCTTCGTCCGTCCGTCTTTCGTCTTTCCACATTTTATTGTGAACACGATAGAGACCACGTTTGGCAATCAATTTTAATCAAACTTGCATACAACTTGTATTGGCATAATATTTCGGTTCCTTTCGAAACTTGGCCA
This sequence comes from Mercenaria mercenaria, assembly GCF_021730395.1. Lineage (NCBI taxonomy): Eukaryota > Metazoa > Mollusca > Bivalvia > Venerida > Veneridae > Mercenaria > Mercenaria mercenaria. The sequence continues at coordinate 14,287,820 of NC_069375.1, read as the reverse complement.
TAATGGGTTCTAGAGTTATGTCCCCTTAAAGGGGAAAAGTTTGCTATTTTTGGTTTGTGAACACAATAGAGACCACATTTTGCAATCAACTTGCACAAAACTTGTATTTGCATACTGTCTCAGTTCCTTTCGAAAACTGGCCAGATGGGTTCAAGTGTTATGGCCTCTTAAATGGCCAAATCTGTTTGCTTCTTTTTTTTGTTTTTGGCTTATGAACACGGTAGAGACCATAGTTTGTAATCAACTTTATTCAAACTTGCACATAACTTGTAATGGCATAATATTTCGGTTTCTTTTAAAAACTGGCTAGATCCAATTATGGGTTCCAGAGTTAGTCCCCTTATAGGCCAAATTTTGCTATTTTGTTTTTGCAGCCATATAGAGACATCATTTATGGTTTGATTTGTTACAAATTTGCACAACATCTTCAACAGCAATTAATCTTGGATCCCATGATGAATCTGTCAGATCCAATCATATCATCAGGAGCTAGGAACCCTGATTAAACCCTGAAAGAGCCAAAATTTGTTAATTTTTACCTTGTGAACATAATAATAGTGACATTTATATTTGATTTTAACCACACTTACACACACTTTAAGGTACAATAAGATCTTGGCTCCTTTCGAAAACCAGCTAGATTCCATCACAGGTTATAGAGTTACTGCCCTTGAACGGGACAAAATTTTCTATTTTGGCCCTTTCAGCCATATAGAGGTTTCATTGATGCTTTTATTTAATACAGACTTACACAGAATGATTATTTTGATGATCTCTAGGCTTAGATCGAAAATGGGTCATGTCGGGTCAAAAATTCGGTCATCAGGTCAAATCAAAGGGAAAGTTTGCTAACAACCTAGAGACCACATTTATGACCCTGTCTTCTTGAAACTTAGTCAGAATGTTTATCTTGATGATTTTTATGAGATGTTCAACACTGGGTCATATGGGGTCAAAACTAGATCACCCGGTCAAATCAAAGGAAAAGCTTGCTAACACTCTTGTTCATTTGATGTGCATGAAACTTGGTCAGAATGTTTGTTTGCATGAAATATCGGATGAATTTTTATCTGGGTATGTGGGTTAAAAAGCTATGTCGCCAGCTCGATTCAAATAATAAGCTTGTTTACACCTAAGGAGGGCACACTTTTTATCTTATCGTCTTAAAACTTGGTCAGAATGTTTGTTTTCATTGAAGTATTGGGTCATTTTAAATATGGGTCATGTTGGGTCAAAAACTTGATCACTTGGTCAAATCAAGTGAAAAGCTTGTATACACGCTAGAGGCCACATTTTTGCTCCAATCTTCCAAACGTTTGTTATCATGAAGTCTTGGATGTTGGGTTATAAACTAGATCACTAGGTCAGATCAAAAAAAAAAAGCTTGCGTACCATGTAGAGGACATTATAAATTCGAATCTGGGTCATGTGGGGTAAAAAGCTAGGTCACTCGGCCAAATCAAAGAAAATCTTGTTTACACTAAAGAGGCTACGTTTTTGGTCCAATCACAATGAAAATTGGTCAGAATATTTGTCTCCATTAAATCACTAGGAAAAACATGTTTACACAGTTATGTTGTGATGTTCAAGTGAACGACCTTGGGCCATCCCTTGGCCCTCTTGTTTATAAAGTATTGAGTCTCAAGAACTGTTAATCATTAAATATGCAAATGAACGGTCCATCTAAATAACTTGCAAGTGCTGTTTGAAGCCATTGCATCCACTGTCCGACCATGGAATAAAAATCTTTTTTCCCAGATATTTCAAGTTGTATGAAAGGATCGGCATCGTGCTACAAATAGTTTCATATTTATGTAATTTAAATCCAAGATGTCCAAAAAAGCTGTCAAAAACAAAGGACACTTTCTCTGTGTAAATATGTTAGGTCCGGTGACTTGGATTAAGTAGTAATGTAAGAGGAAGAATGGCTAACGTTCCTGACCAAATATGCAACAGTTGATTATAAAGATTATAAAGACACAACATTGCATTGCATTGTCTGAGATATGAAGTTTCAATTCAGATCGGGATACTACAAAATTTACCAATGTTTATGTATCAACAAGAACATTGAACAAACCTAATGCGCGGTCAAACATAAAATGTTTTTATAACCAGAAACGACAGTAACATTGTTTAGGCGCCTCGGTCATTGATCCAGATTTTTGTTCAAATATCTTGTTATGCTGTTTGATGTTAGTATTACAGTCCAATTCTTGTTTATTTTTCAGATCATCAATTCTTCGGATTTGGACTTCTAAATGCTACAAAACTTGTTACACTAGCTAAAACACGACAGAAAGTATTGGACCGTTCAGAAATACATCTTGAACATATGACTAAGAGGTAAATTAATTTGTAATTACTGTCTCCATTTAACTTGACAAATTTCATACTTTTTGGTAAGACTGTAATATTTGTCTTTATAATTTCTTCAAAATAAATAATGCAAATCGAATCAATTCTTTCACAGATTGAAGAATCACAGCGCTCAGTTCACTAATGAAAGCCGCATTGCTGCTAATCAATTTGTAAATTAGGAATTCTTACTATGAATCAGAATAACAAATACCTTTTTGCAAAACATCCAACTTCTGAAATTTCTTTTAAAATTAATGCATTTTCAATATCTGTCATTTTCAAATGCTTTTGTACATTATCTGCCGTTGGTTATATACACTCTGTTTTAGTCCTCATTACGTAGCTTTGATTTTTTTTATAAGTTTATTATGAAGGAAAACCAAAAGATGTACCTCATAAGGTCAGTACTGTATATGTCAATTAAACAGAGCGAGTTGCAATAAACTTTCACCCTATCAGTTACACCCTTAAATCCGCTATAATATAAAAGCAGACTTCGCGGAAGTGCTGGTCAGACTGCCTTACAGCTTTTGTCTGACCGAGAAAATAATCGCAAAATTGCTAACTGACAAAAACACAACCGTTTTAATGAAACGGCTTTTTCTAAATATGAATTGAGCTGACGAAAACAGCCAGAAAACATTTTTAAAACCGTTTGAATGGTTTAATATTTCTCCCGGAAAAGATAATTGTGATAGAAATTTTAAGTCCTCATGTTAAGGCTGAAAAAAAGACATTTTCATAATTTGAGAAACTAGTTCAGGTATTGTTAAAATCAAAAGCACTTCAAGAAACTTAAATTTGTATGACATTTTTCTACATTTTAGAACATTGATACGGAATGTCAAATTGTTTTTTTTTTTGGGTAGAACTAATTTTGCTAAATTTATTCATATTAATATATAATTATGATCGATTAAACAGTACTGCAGTAAGAGATGATCAATCTATTTATATTTAGTTACACTTTCTGGCAACAGTTATGTAAAAACAGGTATTTATTTAACATAAATATTAAGTTATTTTGCAATAATTTGAGGGCAACACAGGTTGAGGTTTATCAACGAAACTAAAATCTCCAATTTTGTATGAGAGAGTGAAGTTTTAAATGTAGTTAAATCTCTTTAAAGTTGGTCTTATCTGGTATCTAATAACTTGCTTCATATTGCCATGAACTGTGGCTTAGTCAAACTGGGCTACAAACTTTTCATGTTCGGCGACCTGCGGATATCAATACAATATGTTATTAGATATCTGATCTCTGGGACAGTACTATGGTATGGTTTGGTAATAACGTGACATCAAGGTCTTGTTTTGTTCACGTTACCAAAAAATGTGTATAGTTATGTGTATTCACACACTATGTTGCTTTTATTAAAATTTAGACTTCAGTTAATGTTGTTGTAGCCGAAAATAAAACGGTCTTTAAGGCATATCTGATAACACTTGCATAGCTGTACGTTCTACTTTGTAGAAATAATTGTTTTTCTTTTATTTTGTTGAAAGTCTGGGACTTTTTTCAAGGTTGTAGTTAGGATGGTCTTAAGAAGTGGTAAATATTTTAAGATAGTATGCTGTTTGACACTGGTGGCAGAAGACACCAAAAAATAATGAATAGATATACAGCTATTTACTCTCCTAACAATTTTGATAACTCGTATGCTTTTTCTTTGATCCTATATTTTAATAGAGAAAAATCTATATTCGCGACACAAAAAGCATTGTTACATTACATTTATTTTATTAATCTGTCTTGACGTTTAAGATGAAAGCAATCGAATACTCATTTTAATAACTTTCCAAAATTGCTGGCATATGGATTGGAGAGGTGAAAATATCTCTACAATGACGCGTAAAAGTATTGCTTTTATGACTCATTTCGTCTAATGACATTTACTAATATCCCATTCTGTGTAAACGCGTATATCATATTAGCATTGTATCTATGTCATACTAGCCTTGTACCGAGAACTATTCCTTCGTTCTTTCCCAGGGAAAAATGCACTCATAAATTTGAGTAATTTTATTCTGCTGAACGTGTTACCTTCTATTTAAGATTTAACATATTTATCAAATTTGGCAATAAAACTTGTAGACAAATAATTGGTATCCTGATAGGGACTAACTGCTCCATATTCATTGCTGATTTATTCTTATGCTGTTATGAACAAAATTTCATGCTCAGTTTGACCACTGAGAAGCAGTTTGAAGTTATTGAAGCTTTTAATTGAACCTCGAGCTTCCTTGATGATATTTTTTAATATGGACAACCTATTTTAAAAAAAACAACAAAGAAAACATTTATCCAAAGGAGTTACAGTTTAACATGGCTAATATCTCTGATTTAGAAGTGTAAATTTTGGACTTAAATTTAACAAGTGGGAATAGTAATCTAGAAACGAAAATTTATAATAAAAGAGAAGTTTGAAATTGTCCACTTCCTCAAACATGAGGGAGATGTTACTCAAGCGACATCATACGGTGTCTATACGTTTTGCAAGAGCTTGCACAAATTTAGAGGATTTTAATGATAGAAATATTCCACAACAAAAAACGTATTACAACAGCGTTACCGATATCATAAACTAAGGTAGGTTTTCACTACATCTCCAATTAACGCTACGCTTTGGATATTGAGACGTGCTATTGATAGACTCGTTCTGGCGACCCTTGTGCTAGCCAATCAGAGCCTTGCTTTCAACATTTTAAAAGTGAAAGTATAAGTTTAAAATATCTATATTTAGCCTGGGTTTTTCATGTTTATTATGACGACCACATCATGACTGTGCCTTAGTGTTTTGAGGGGTATCTTATGTCACGGTACGGACTTGGTCACGTATATGTCAGGCAGCCGGTTAGCTCAGTCGGTAGAGCACTCGCCCTGTCAGCGAGGAGTCCTGGGCTCGAGCCCCGACTGACTGCACTTTTTTTTTCACCCTGTGTCATTGGCACTATTTTGATGGTTCAGCCAAATGCTTGTTGAAACGAGTCGTCTGACTGGTTCAAATAAATATAGATTTGCGAAAATAAAGATAACAAAATTGGAAATCAAGTGTACAGAAAGATGAGTGTGAATAGGTCATCTTCAGATCTTCGTTTAGAAGTTCAGATCTTCGTTTAGAAAATCAAGTACTTTAGTCAGATTGACTACAGATCGTCGTTAAAACTTGATCTTACACAGTCGGTATATTATGGAGATGTGGTTTATAAAATTTGGAAAAATAAACATAATGCTTATTTTAATCAAATATTTGTAAAATGTGTTGAAAAAAATATCAAAGGAGGATACAATGCGAAAATCGTTAATGTTTAGTGACTGACCCATCTACAGTTCATCGCTACGCCAGCGATGACCAATAAAGACTCCTTGATGCTTTCTAGTAAATCCTACAAAAACAGACCGAGGGAGGGGAATTTTGTCCTGCACAATGCTAAGTCGTGCCCTTGAAAGACTCTTAGTGCTATGACTTCAGGCAAGATAAACAGTACATTGGTGTAATTATAACTTAGATTGACCTTAATTTCATGTTTTACTTGATATGATCTGATCTTTTGTCACTTATGTTAGAGCGCCTCTCAGCGGGAATTGATTTTATTTACATTGTGTGTTCTAACTTGTTGAAAATGGGGTAAGTGCAAGATTGGCATGTGTGTTTGTGTCTTGAGCGGTGCCAGACAGTGTTATTTTATATCTTATTTGTCAGTTTGTTTATCAGTATATGTTAGAGGTGTGTGTGCGTTTGGTCATCGCACGTGGGTGTCTTCACGGCTGTGGTTTATGTTGTAGGATAACTGCGTTTAAGGAACATTGCTTTCCCTTTTGAATACTCACCCTTGTTCAACTTTTCCCCTACATTGATTCATTTTTTTACCCCTTACCTCTCTACCCCTCCCTCTTCCCACTGTTTTTTTTTTGTATTTGTTATATAATTAACATGCACTTGTTGGATTTTTGAAGTAACCTGTCAACAATTATTTCTGTAAAGCTTCTTTTTGTTTTGGGCCTACTTTCTACTTGTAGATGACTCTATGTTTGTGTTTGGGGTGTTCTTTTGCTTCCGGACAATCTACGCGTACATTTTATCTGTTATGAAAACTGTCGGTCACAATAAGGTTGTAGCATATTGTCAAATTTGAATATATGCATGTCAAAAAAAGGATAACACTTGTTCAATTCACAACCTGTACATTTCATGCGGATAAGTTCAACAATCTATTTTACAAACATCACCATGTGGAATTGCGGTTCGCAAACAATAAGCGGAAACAGTCTGAAATGCGAAACAATTTTCCTGCAATAATTCAAGCGAGTGCTATCCACTACATAGAATTAACACAATATGCAAAATTTGGGCGGTATTATCAAATTTGAAACTAGTGCATTGTGACATGTTATACCTCTCTACCCTCAAAATATGTAAAAACAAGGTTTCTTTCCTTTCAAATGCAGAGCCAAACTTTTTAGGGTATAAATATAATTCATAAATAATACTTACAGTTTAAATGCACTTTAAGAGATTGTTTTGTTTTTTTTTGCTTGGTACCCACATTACCAACTGCCTGCAGTTTTAAGTTAACGGTGATGCTATCAAAATAATAATATGAAACAGCATTTACTCGTATATTCAGGACTCAATTTGGTATTGCTGTATACTTTAGAATTTCAGAAGACGGACACTCGCTCGAGTATATGTTTTGTCACAGTTGTACTGATGTGAGCAAACAACCTTGTTTAACAGCTATTGAACATGTTGCTATATCATTGGAATTTGAGACATATACAAGGCAACTTGAGATGGATCTGACGTCACCTTCCGGAACCCGCTCATTATTTATGAAGGAGACGAGGGTAATACTGTCTTATCATTTTATTTTTTGTTCGCTTATTTTAAAACAATTTTGTATTTGGGGAAGAGGATGTTTTCACTCTATGATTTATTCGTCATACGTTCACTTTCAATTGCAGAGACTAAAACGGAGAATATCAGGACAGCTGGTATCCGTAAATTTTTGGGATGAATTACCATTCGGTGAATGGACGTTCACCGTAAAAAGCAGTCCTTTATTGAGAGGTATATCAGCTGTTTGTGTATAGTGAAAGTAAATGCTTTCTGGAAGATTTTTAAAGATATTAACTTGCTTACAATGTAGGACAAGTGATGGCCCAAGAAGTAATAACTATAAATTTCATTTACCTACAGACTATACCGTACATAAATGTTCCCTCTGGATTTTAACACTATTTATGTAGACTTTATATAATTAACTACATATTCAATGTGTGATGTATGCAATTTTTAATTTTATTGTAATTAAGGCTTTTGTTCAGCATTATTTTGATGGTTCTTTTGATAGGTAGTTCACAGACAAACGTTACCAGGATATCAATGAAGTTGTTTGGAACAAACGCAATTAAGAAGAATTTCAAAAGTCACAAGTGTGGTATTAATGTGGAATATAAATACCATCAAACAAACCGTCCCATACAGCAAGATCAGCCTCTTAATATCCTAGGTGCTGACAAGAGTATATACCTAGCTGTTATAGTTATATTTTTCTTCTTAGCAGCAACTGTGGTTGCTCGGGAGTGTAAAACAATTTACTGTAACAAAATTGATTACAAAACATGTTTAATTGTAAAATAAATGATGACATATTCTGTTATAGAAATATCCAGTGAGCACTAATATATATGTTTTTATACGCCCGAAAGGACGTATTATGTTATGGTCCCGGTGTCCGTCTGTCCGTCCGTCTGTCCGTCCGTCCGTTAGCAATTTCGTGTCCGCTCTGTAACTCTTGAACCCCTTGAAGGATTTCAAAGAAACTTGACACAAATGTTCACTATACCAAGACGACGTGCAGAGCGCATGTTTTGGATGTGTCATTTCAAGGTCAAGGTCACATTTAGGGGTCAAAGGTCATATGAGTGTGTTTCGTGTCAGCTCTGTAACTCTTGAACTGCTCGAAGGATTCCAAAGAAACTTGGCACAAATGTTCACCACACTGAGACGACGTGCAGAGCGCTTGTTTCGGATGACTAGCTTCAAGGTCAAGGTCACACTTAGGAGTGAAAGGTCATATGAGTGTGTTTCGTGTCTGCTCTGTAACTTTTGAACTGCTTGAATGATTTCAAAGAAACTTGGCACAAATGTTCATCACACTGAGGCGACGTGCAGAGCGCATGTTTTGGTTGACTCGCTTCAAGGTCAATGTCACACTTAGGGGTCAAAGGTCATAAATGACTTTGCTTTGTGTATATTGCTCTGCATTGCAGTGCTCGTTTTTATTTTGCAGATCCTTTTTTGTTCTCTTACAATAATTTTTGTTTTTGAATTACTTCCCTTTTTGTTACTATAGCTTATTTTGAAACTTTTTTATTATTGGCCGTAGGGAAAAACCGATACCACTTTTCTGTGGTACAACATGGATGGTACATCCAATTTTAAGATGTATTTTGACATAACTTTAACTGGTAAGAATTTTGTTGTGGAATTTTTTTTTTGGAATTTCTTCTTTTTTGTTGTTCCTGTCCTTTGGGCTTCAACAGTCAAGTTCTTTAAATTTTGCTCCCATCCTCTGATGTAACCCTTCGGGCGTATATTGCCCCGCTTGGCGGCGCTCTTGTTAAATTTGACGGACAACCCGCATTTTTCGCATTCCTTATGTAACATAATTGATCACAAAACATTTACAAAACATGTTTAATTGTAAAATAAATGATGATATATTCTGTTATTGAAATATCCAGTGAGCACTTATGTATATGATGTTAAATTTGACGGACAACCCGCATTGTTCGCATTCCTTATGTAACATCTACGGCTGCATATTTGATAATAAGGTGATGGGCGTTATATACATTCGTAGTGATGAACTAGATTAGTTGATATTAGCTGTTCAAATAGAAATTGTTAAGCTTTTTAAAGACTGTTTCACTCGATCCTGAAAGTTGTTTGCTAAGAATGTTACTACAACAAAGCGTATGTATTGGTAAAACGTACAGATGGAATTGTTAAATGAGGTTATTTATAGTACAGGTAATCAACAAGTCTTCTGGAAATCTATTGGTAAAATAGGAACCACTACTAAGAAGCAGATCCTTTTAAATGATCCTAGTGCCTCTAATGATGTCTCAACAAATCATACCATTATAACCAGTCATGATAGAGATGAGCCTCTGTTAAATGATAATATATCTATATAAGATGTAAGGAAAGCCGTCATAAATGCTAAATATAACAAGGCTTATAATGTTGATAATCTGCCATCTGAAGTGTTTAAAAATGATACATGCATATCTGTGTTACACATTTTATTTAATGTTTGTTTTGAAACTGGTTTTACACTCACTGCGTGGGGTAAAGTAATAATTAATCCTATACCTAAGTCAAGTACCAATAACGATATCACACGACATTGTGCCAAAACTGATACGAGAGACCCTTCTGGTTATAGATGCTAGTATATACAAACTATCGTTATAGTCTCAATAATAGACTTAAATTGTCTGAGGAAAATGACATAGTTGCTGATGAGCTAAACGGGTTTTGTAAATCTCGAAGTACTACAGAACATTGAAATACTATAACAACTCTCACTAAAACTAGAATGAAGAAACAACTGTTAACGCATTGTGCTTATATTGACTTCAAGAAGACATACAATTGTACTAATAGAAGCATATTGTGGAAAAAGTTTGACAAGCTTGGTATTGACGAAAAATGTAAAATGTTGAATGCTTTGAAGTCGCCATATGCTAACGTCAGATCATGTGTACATATTAATAATTTTACAACTGAGTTGTTCGCGATCGATGTCAAAATTAGTCTCCGACAAGGTTGTAGCATTTTGTCTATTTTTTTAATCTTTACATAAACAACTTTGTTGACACAGTCAAAGCTTATGGTTATGGAGTTGAAATTGGTAACAACGAGAAACGTTGTATACTGCTGTACGCTGACGATATTGTTCTTATAGCTGACGGTAAAAGTGATCTTGAGAATATGTTAAATGCCTTATATGAATCGTTTGGTACTTATATAATGACAGTTAGTCCAACTAAAAGCCAGGTATTTCATTATAGACCTAAATGTGTAGATAGAATTAATGACCAGTTCACATGCGGACAAGTACAACTGGACACAGTGGATAGATATGCCTATATAGGTCTTGTTCTGACCGAGTTTATTGACTTTAGCATCACTGCAAGGATAGTTTCACAGTCAGCTGGATAAGCACTGGGCTAGATAATTGCTAAGTACAATAAGGCCGGTGGTCTTCCACTGGATGGGTTTGGTTCTATATGGGTGTAGGCAGATATACGCCCACTGCAGCCAATAATGGAAATCTAGGGTGGGAAACACCTCACATAAGACAATGGCAATCAATATGTAATCTCTGGTCTAGATTTAGTTGAAGGGATGTAAATATGATTCCTGAAAGATATTTTGTTATGGGTATGATTATGCTAGAGGAAATGGTAGAAACTTCATGTACATGTAAATAATATTGAATGTAACTGACTCCAGATTTATTTCATCCTATTGTCAAGTCTTCTATGAAATCACATGTAACTGTGAAAATGATATTGGCGAACAATGATTCTTGGACTGCAACTATTAATAATCCCAACAGTATACGGGGAGTAGTTGGAAATAAACTAAGAAATGATATAATGTTAAGACCTGTTGTAGGTTGTGAAAACTATTGCAAATTTGTAATACCGTACCTCGAATGCATAGATCAGCAGTTGCCAAGTTTAAAGAAGGGGTAGCCCAAATAGGTATTGAAATAGGCCGATTCGATGGTCTGCAATTGTAAACAGAACATGTATGTGGTGTGCAAGTCAGAATATTGATGGGGATGAGTTTCATTTTTTATTTACCTGCTCGCTATATGATGAAATAATGTATGATTTGTTACACAGGGCACAACTGCATAATAATTTTGCAACTATGTCAGATAGTGAGAAATTCGTATTCCTTTTTCACCAATAACGATATCACACGACATTGTGCCAAAACCTGCTACTTGATGCTAGAACATAGACGTTTGTTTGCGTGTAAATAGTTTTACGTATTCGTTGTAAATAACATAGAATGCATCGTGATAATGCAATTCTAAATTTTACTATACATACATCTTCTTATTCTTGTAAGTTTGCTTTTTATGAAACCGGCTGTACCATAGTCAAAGTAATATATTTACGTATAATACACTATTGATATAAATACTGTAGTAGATTTGAACTACAATAGTAAATGGTATTGTCATGTTTTTCTCTGTAGTTGTACTGATATTTCTGGTTGACCAGGCTCTCAAAGGTCTCTCTGAGTCCCTGTGTTGAGTAGTGGGACTGTAACCTCGGGATGTGATGGTGTCCGAGCTGGTGGGTACATAATGCCAGTCCGTGGCTGTGGCATTTCGGGGGCTGTTGCTCTAGTGCTGCGTATGGGTGTGAGTGCCTTTGGTAGTTGGTTAATGTCGGTATTTGGTTTTAATATGTAAGGTTTTCAATTGCTATATAGTATTTCAATCATCTGTGACAATTAATTTAATGTTACTCATGTTATGAGTGGCCATGTGCAACATTATACATGTTATGTGAATTGTATTTTTTTGTTATTAATGGTTGCAATATTGATGAAAATTAAATAAACCTTTTGTAATTTTGATTTATATTCCAAAAGAATTAAGAGATAATCTATTGATTTTTTGAAGTAATCAAATGACATTCCTCTAAAGAATCCGAGTAATACCGCATTGTGATTTACCAAATTGTACACACGGATCAATATACCTTTTTTACAAAACTTGTTTTTGGTGATAAATTTATTTCACGTCAAAATAACAGGAGGTTTACCAGTCTGGAATCATACTTCAACTTATGCATTTTTGACAGTCAAAATTATTAGAAAACAATTTGACAATTCAATCATTTTCGCTTTAACCTAAAAATATACACAAACCAAGACACTGCCTACAAGCGTATTTTATCGTAGTTTGACAAGTTTCATATTGATTTAATGCATTCTAATAGATGTTCACAGATTTTCTTTAAAAATTAAAAAATAGAATAATGCATACACATATTTAAAAGACATTTCTATGTATAACGGAAAAACTGAGACTACCGACTTTGTTTTCGCCATTAAATAATGAAATATCAAATATGTAAACAGCTGCATTTTACCTAACGTTATTAATCGAATCTTGGAACATGTTTTACGAGGGTCAGTCAATAAGTTATGATAAGGGATTTATAACAAAGAATCTATGATAAATAGGGACATACCTTATTTGAAATTCTTCAAAACATTGTCGCCTGTGTTTAATGACTGCATTCCATCGGTTCGGGAGATCCGAGATTCCAGTTGCTAGGCAACCAAGTGTGATACGGTGAAGCTACGCCGCCACGGCAACTGTAAGCTCATCTAGATCTCCTAAACTTACTCCCCGAAGTGGTATTTTTAGTTTCGTGAAAAAGTCGTAGTCGCAGGGACTTAGCTCAGGATGGTAAAGATGGGTGCGGCAATATCTTCCAGTTAGAGCGATCAATTACTGTCTTAATGTGGCGTTGCGTTTTCGTGAATTAGCACAACATTTGCGTTAAGGAGCGCGGGTCGCTTCCTTCGTATAGCTTGTCTCAGTATCATCCTCAGAAACTCTGAATAACACGTTCCTTTAACAGTCTCTCCAACGAGAACAAAATCAGTCGACAGTACACATCTATTATCATAGGCTATAATCTCAACCTGTTTTAGATTTCCCTGTTTTCTACGAAATTTCTCCGGTCTTGGCGAGTCCGGGGTGTGCCCTTCAGAGGATAATGATTTCAGTTCAAGTTCATAACTTCTCAGCCAAGTCTCGTCTTTCGCTTCGATACAATTTAAGAACTGATCACCTTCATTTTCATACCGTGTTAAGTGTCTTTTTGCTGTCTCTACCCTATCCGTCATTTGATCTCGCGTCAGGTGATGTAGGACCCATCTAGCGGCTACCCATCGCATTTTCAAATGCCTTGTCAAAATTGTATAAACCGATCCATGACTTATGCCGACACTCTCTGCTAACATATCGCATATCTGTCGCCTGTTTTCATTCAAAGTTCCTTAACTTTTTCGCTGTGAACTTGTCACTTCGATAGGCCTTCCACTGCGTTGGTCATAAGAAGTGCCAAGTATTCCCGCCGAAAGATGCTTCAACCCCGTATACACTGTATTAAACGAAAGTGCAGATCCACCACAAGCTTCACATTTCTTTCCCCGTTTTCTGTTTTCCCTCTCAAATATTCGATTTTTATGCGCGTTGTTCTTTATGACTGACCGCGGCCGTGACGCTCGAGCGATGCTATAATGACGAAACGTCATGACGTCACATGCCACACGCGGTTTTCTTCGACGTGGATGAATATTTTAATTAATGAAGGATACACATACAAATTTTCAGGAGTGTATGTTGAATAACTAATTTGCCATAGAGTCATTATCATAATTCATTGACTGACCCTCGTATATTGATTTTAGGAAGTCACTTTTATCTTTAGAAGTTATCTGAAACCAGTAAATTTGGAAAAATCTAAAGTTGAAACAATATTTGATTCAGTTTCATACTGATCATACCTGTAGGATGAATAAGGGACGGTTTTTTATTGTTTTATTTTTCATAATTCATTTTATGCTTTCGGATAAAAAACTGAAATTAATGTGAAAAATATATTTAAATCACAGTGAAAATATCAAATATGATTTTCACAGTACCCTAGTTCCATTTCCCCTTAGGCTGCCTCAAACACTGTCATTCACTGCGAAATTTAAAGTAGTCGAGATTCCTTCTTTTTAGCTTCAGCCTCGCTATGTGCCTTACATGAAAAGAAACAAACTTAGTATCATTTACTATATTTTTGGACTTGCCAGTAGTTGTAACGTAGCAAAAAGTGAGATACGGCATAAAATTGGCCCAATGTGGTGACACACTTTGCATTTGTTACAAGAATAACATCAAGTAACAAGATGTAACATTAAGTAACATGTAAAGACGTTTAAATAGTGTTCCGTAGCATGCAAATAGTCGCCTCTTCCCAGACACACATAACATAAGTAACATCTATGTAACATCATTGTAACATCCTTGTTACATCTATATAACACTACTAAAGACGTATTTCGGCCAAATTTAAGAAATGAGGTGTAACATGTGTAACATTTTGACTACAAAAAGACGCCACTTCTCAGACACACGTAACATAAGTAACATCCATGTTACATCCTTGTAACATCCATGTTACATCTATATAACACAACTAAAGAAGTATTTCGGCAAAATTTAAGAAATGAGGTGAAACGTGCGTAACAATTTAACTAAAGAAAGATGCCTCTTCTCAAACACACGTAACATGAGTAACATCAATGTAACATCCTTGTAACATCCTTGTTACATCTATATAACACAACTTAAGGCGTTTTGGTGCCAAATTTAAGAAATGAGGTGTAACATGTGTAACATTTTGACTACAAAAAACGCCTCTTCTCAGTCACACGTAACATAAGTAACATCCATGTAACATCATTGTAACATTCTTGTTATATTTTTGGACTTGCCAGTAGTTGTAACGTAGCAAAAAGTGAGATACGGCATAAAATTGGCCCAATTTGGTGACACACTTTGCATTTGTTACAAGAATAACATCAAGTAACAAGATGTAACATTAAGTAACATGTAAAGACGTTTAAATAGTGTTCCGTAGCATGCAAATAGTCGCCTCTTCCCAGACACACATAACATAAGTAACATCTATGTAACATCATTGTAACATCCTTGTTACATCTATATAACACTACTAAAGACGTATTTCGGCCAAATTTAAGAAATGAGGTGTAACATGTGTAACATTTTGACTACAAAAAGACGCCACTTCTCAGACACACGTAACATAAGTAACATCCATGTTACATCCTTGTAACATCCATGTTACATCTATATAACACAACTAAAGAAGTATTTCTGCAAAATTTAAGAAATGAGGTGAAACGTGCGTAACAATTTAACTAAAGAAAGACGCCTCTTCTCAAACACACGTAACATGAGTAACATCAATGTAACATCCTTGTAACATCCTTGTTACATCTATATAACACAACTTAAGGCGTTTTGGTGCCAAATTTAAGAAATGAGGTGTAACATGTGTAACATTTTGACTACAAAAAACGCCTCTTCTCAGTCACACGTAACATAAGTAACATCCATGTAACATCATTGTAACATCCTTGTTACATCTATATAACACTACTGAAGAAGTATTTCGGCCAAATTTAAGAAATGAGGTGTAACATGTGTAACATTTTGACTACAAATAGACGCTTCTTCTCAGACACACGTAACATAAGTAACATCCATGTAACATCCTTGTAACGTCCTTGTTACATCTATATAACACTACTAAAGACGTATTTCGGCCAAATTTAAGAAATGAGGTGTAACATGTGTAACATTTTGACTACAAATAGACGCCTCTTTTCAGGCACATGTAACATAAGTAACATCCATGTAACATCCTTGTAACATCCTTGTTACATCTATATAACATTACTTAAGACGTATTTCGGCCAAATTTAAGAAATTAGATGTAACATGTGTAACATTTTGACTACAAAAAGACGACTCTTTTCAGACACATGTAACATAAGTAACATCCATGTAACATCCCTGTAACATCCTTGTTACATCTATATAACACTACTTAGGACGTATTTCGGCCAAATTTAAGAAATGAGGTGTAACATGTGTAACATTTTGACTACAAATAGACGCCTCGTTTCGGACACATGTTACATAAGTAACATCCATGTAACATCCTTGTTACCTCTATATAACATTGATAAAGACGTTTTTCGGCCAGATTTAAGGAATGAGGTGTAACATGTGTAACATTCTGGCTACAAAATGACGCCTCTTCTCAGACACACGTAACATAAGTAACATCCATGTAACATCCTTGTAACATCCTTGTTACCTCTATATAACATTAATAAAGACGTTTTTGGGCCAAATTTAAAATATGAGGTGTATCATGTGTAACATTTTGACTACAAAAAGCCGCCTTTTCTTAGACACACGTAACATAAGTAACATACATGTATCATCCTTGTAACATCCTTGTTACATCTATATAACACTACTGAAGACGTATTTCGGCCAATTTTAAGAAATGAGGTGTAAAATGTGTAACATTTTGACTACAAATAGAGGCCTCCTTTCAGACACATGTAACATAAGTAACATCCATGTAACATCCTTGATACCTCTATATAACATTAATAAAGACGTTTTTCGGCCAAATTTAAGATATGAGGTGTAACATGCGTAACATTTTGACTACAAAAAGACGCCTCTTCTCAGACACATGTAACATAAGTAACATCCTTGTAACATCCTTGTTACATTTTGACTACAAAAAGACGCCTCTTCTCAGACAGATGTTACATAAGTAACATCTATGTATTATCATTGTAACATCCTTGTTAGATCTATATAACACTAATAAAGACGTATTTCGGCCAAATTTAAGAAATGAGGTGTAACATGTATAACATTTTGACTACAAATAGACGCCTCTTTTTGAACACATGTAACATAAGTAACACCCATGTAACATCCTTGTAACATCCTTGTTACATCTATATAACACTACTTAAGACGTATTTCGGCCAAATTTAAGAAATGAGGTGTAACATGTGTAACATTTTGACTACAAATAGACTCCTCTTTTTGAACACATGTAACATAAGTAACATCCATGTAACATCCTTGCAACATCCTTGTTACCTCTATATAACATTAATAAAGACGTTTTTCGGCCAAATTTAAGGAATGAGGTGTAATATGTGTATTAATGTTATTTTAAATTCACCAGCGCCTACACATAATCTTCATTATTATGAGGGAGTGTAGTATTAAGAAGAAGAAGAAGATATACTTGCTTTTTTTCTTGAGGTTTCACCCCTATTTACAGTTTACTCTGTTTAAACAATTTAATGACAGTACGATGATACAAACAATGTCTTGCCTGGGAAGAACCAGTAATGTCTGAGTAGGGGATCGAGCACAAGATCCCGACTAAAAGGGGTAATCCAATGCTTATGGCATTTTAGTGGCACTATAAATGTATTTTTCCATGTAGAAGCAGTATCTTTCAGGCAGAATCTGAGACACAACATGCCTATAATCTGTTCGGTAGTAAGAAATTAAATACGATCAACTTTCATTAATTAATGTATTGCATATATTCTGAGTGGTATGACTGAATAGCGAAATCTAGTAGATTTTGCGAAATCTAATCAAATTAGCGAAATCTAGACATAAAATAATAACATAAACTAATGAATATTTTTAAAAATCCTTTTAAGCTTTAATTAAGAATATATTTCTAAGTTTGCATGTCAATTTTCAAGAAAAAATATTCATATATAAGGTGGTTTTGAAACGAAAAACGTATGCGGGTGTTAGTTTCGCCAGATTCTATATGCGCAGAAATTTCAAGTGAGAAGTAAAATCAAGACATAAAATTTAAAGTGATGATTTTTTTAAAAAAAATCCTTTTAAGCTTTTATTCAGAATATATTTCTTAGTGTGCATGTCAAATCATGAAAGACAAATATATACAGACATGTTTTAAAAACTTTCTGCACGAGTCATTTATTCATTTACGCGGGACAATACTCATTGGCACTGTTGATTGAAAGTAATGAATTACAGCACTGCGTATTTTATAAGTCCACGTGTCACCGAATGCACAAGGTCTTGACAATAATGAGTTGGATACTTAATCCTTTTTTCCGAGATCCACGTAGTCTTCTTTAAGATATTTTTAATGTTATCCCCTACATTATAATTATTTAACGGCTTGTATGCAATTTTAATCAACACCTCGTGTAAACTTATGTTTGCATGTGTCATATTGAAACGACTTTCTGATTGGCCGATGTAGCTTTAATTGCGTCACCAATAATTTCACAGTATTGGAAGATGTATTACAAAATCACGTATCAGTTGGGCTATGTTTTTCGGCGAATGCCGTATTAAGAACGAATTCGTGACCATGTTACGTGATTTCAGTTTGCAAATCAGACTATTCGATAACGCATTATAGATAATTTATCAAAATGAACGATTTATGCAACACTCTGCCTGATTGGACAAGAGTGTCTATTTGTTTCACTCTGCTGATTGTGCTACGCTGGGTGAAATGTAGACAAAGTATTTATGCTAAATGACGCTGTTCACAGTTTTAAAGCTAAGTTTCGCTCAGTATATTTAGCAAGAATATTGATATATCTAAAAATAAGTAAGTAAGTTTAATAAATATGATAAAAACCTGTTCAAATACTAACATATATCAATTTACAGAAAGAGCTGAATACGGTCTGCGTATCACATGAATAAGGGTGTGATTAGTCTTCTATGTAGAGAAGTTCCTTCCAGACCGCTGCTGTAATTATTTGTCGTAGAATAAACGAAAGAAAATTGCACATTTAGGAAACCTTTGTGAACGTTTTAAAGAGAACCATTTAAATTATTGTTAAGTGTGGTGTTTGGTTTTGCTATTTGCAAAAAGATGATAGAATGACACGATTTGTAAACCTCATATCCTTCTTGTCTTACTACAATTAGCCGACAATCTTTTTTAAAGATTGTTCTTTTTTTCACTTTCCTGATTGTGCAACGCTAAGTGAAATGTCAGACAAGGAGTGTTTAATGACGCTGTTTACAGTTTTAAAGCTACGCTACGCTCAGTACATTTAGCAAGAATATTGATATATCTAAAATGATAAGTAAGTTTAATAAATATAATAGAAACCTGTTCAAATACCAATATTTATCAATTTACAGGGAGAGCTGAATACGGTCTGCGTATCACATGAATGAGGGTGTGATTAGCCGATCGATTAATGTCTTCTAGATAGAGAAGTGACTTCAAGACCGCTGCTGTAATTATTCGACATAGGAAAAAAAACCGAATCAATATTGCACCGTTACGAGACCTTTGTGAACAATTGAAAGAGAACCTTTGGAATTGTTTAAATGTTGTGTTTAGTTTTGCTATTTTCAAAATGTTACATAGATGATAGAATAACACAAATGATATGAAAACCTCATTAACTTCTTGTCTTAATACAATTCGCCGACCATCCTTTTTAAAGATATTTCTTGTTCGTGATTAAAATGGGAGAATCACTGAGAAGCACAAAATACATGGGCGCCGCCATTTTATTTTTTGCACGTAGGTTTTGTCTTAACACAAAAGATAAAAGTTAGGGGTGCCCTGAGACACCCCTAGGAATAGTCCTAATTTTAGTCTTAATTTCACACATAGTGCGCATTAAGAGTTTTCTTGAAAAGCAGTTTTCGCCTAGCTTTGCACTTAGGAGTTAAAACAGATATAAGATTCTCTATGAAATGCACCCCTGGTCTTTTATCCGGAAGTTAATAATTTTAGTTGTAGGAGCGGAGCGGTTCACACTCACAACTCGGTGTCTGACGTCTTACAACTGGAATAAAGCTTCCATTCTTACACCTGGTAACCGCGTGCCAGTCAATATTGATACAATAGAAAAGGTAAAGAAAATATTTGAACATGAAATTTTAGTATCTCAAAAGATATATGCATTCAACTGGGTACATAACGTACTTCATCTCTCTGTTACAGTGCAAATTCATTGGTGGCTCGGTTAACGTTATGAAGCTCTGGTTGTATTGGTGTGCTTAATGTTTCTAGGGATTCCACTTTAACTTGATTAGAAATGAGCCTATGTTTGCCAGATACAGCATTGACAATGATTTTTTTTTTATAAACATATGCATTCTGAACTACTGACATTCTTGACATTGAATTAAATGCCACTTGATATTCTAACGTAACCTGATAGCAGTAAGCCAATGTTTGCCAGAGACAGCAAGGATTGTTTTCGTTGAATAGAAGTTCTACTGTCTCCAACGAGCAGGTCCGTGCATCCACCTGTAAATGAACGCAAAGAATGTTTCCACACCACGAGAAAAAGGCCGAGGTTACTTGAAAACTTTAGTTTCCCGCCCCCTTCTCATCCCCCATCCCATCCCACCCGCGCCCCACCCCAATTTGTCAGAGAAAATCACAGAATTCCATACCTGACAATAATTCTGCTGACCCCACGTGTTTATGCATATAAGCAACAGGTCACTAACTAATGGTGTCGTGTGCTATGTGCTGTCTTGACTATCGGACCATTTGCTTAAAACGACACTGTGGGGGAATTTCCATTTCAAGGCATGTTCAATTCAATAGATTCCGGGTCGCAATGTCTTTGTTGTAAGTCATAATAACACATGCGTATGTTAGAAAATGTGAACTATACCTGTAAAATGGAGCCAAACATCAATTCTTTCCATGGTTTGTGTCATAGATTCGAATGCCTTTCGCCCGTCCTTGCCGGCAGGAACAATCGCGATGTAACTGGACTGGGAGGAACTCCGGATGAAGATTTTTTTGTGTAAAACACGCGTAAAATCCGTGCCATACTAATGGCAAATCTATTAAAAACAGATATAGTAGCGTTCCATTTAGGTATTATGAAAATTACATAGTTAAAAAGCACTACTTTTAATATTGCACATGAACTGATATAGGCTTAAAGGGAGGTTATCATAAACAATGGATTCAATAATATGCTCTGCTATGTTAATTAATATTCAAGCATTAGAAAAAAAAATATTTGAACTTAGGACTGAACACGAATTAGACATATTTAATGTTCATAACAAAAAAATGTGGCAGTCACATTAAAGACAAAGGTATTATGAGCATTTAAGCTCTCTCGCACACGGACCCACGGCCATAGACATGCATAACGGATTTCTGGATACTCATCGGCTAAGAGTGACAATAATGTTATCAAAGGTTTTTAATTTCCCCTGTTTTGTTGCTGATTCGGGTTATTCAATCACATCTGGTATGAACTCCGTGTAACCTGTAAATAAAGATAACAAAATGGGTATCTTTCTCGTAAAAAAAACATGTCTCACAATGTATATAATCTTAATTAAGCAGGCTTTTTCTGAAACAGAATCTGGATGTAAATGTTAAGATATAAAAAGACAGATGGAATGAAAATTATGATTATGGCTACGTAGACTTAATGCATATACTTCACAGGGTAGTAACTCAGAGAAAAAAAATCAACCGTCCACACGTCGGTTTACGACTTGTCCTTTCAATAAAATTTATTCAAATCCAAGGAATGGTATAGGGGTTACAGCTAAGACCAACGGTATAAGAAAAGAAATTTAATGGGTCATAACTCTGAAAAGCATAACCTGAGGAAGATATGTAGAGAAAGATGTGCAGAGCAAGATATGTAGAGAAAGATGTGCAGAGCAAGACATGTAGAGCACAAATCCGAGAAAAATCGTTCATTCGTAAAACTGTTTAAATACATAACTAGACTTACTACTGATTTTTCCTATGGTCTGTCATTAATATCCTAAAAATAGCATAGTAAATGTTCTAGTTACATTTTTTTCAAACTTAACGTTAAAGGGCTATAACTCGGAAAAAGTCACAGCGCGACGTCTTAATAATAGGCACAACTAGGCCAAATACCAGGAACTGGTTTATGTAAAGAAGCATCTGTACACAGCTTTTATGAATAAAAATCAAAGGGCCATAACTTCGAGAAAAATCATTCAACCGTAAAACCCGTAGTATATCTGGTATTTGTCTTTGTTTTTTTTTTTTTTTTTTTTTTTTTTTTGCTGGTATTATCCCTATGAAGATTGAACAAAATCCTACCAATATCACAAGATTATGGTTTGGAAAAAGATTATTCAAAATTACATTTCTGTGACCATAAGTCCGCTCAAAATAATCCAAATGGTGCATTGCAAATGATATGCACATCAAGGCTTAATAAAAATATGTCCTGTGAAATTTCATTTAAATCTGGATGGGAGTTTGGAGATGAAGCACGGACAAGAATCAGTCCACAGACCTTACCCCATTTAGAAACATTTAGTGTGTATGTAATCTTAGGCAAAACGTGAACCTTCCCCTTTCTATGTGTCCCTCCGGGCAATACTTCAGGTAAGGGCGGACATCAGTGCAGACAGCCACAATCCAGCAGGGACATTTCATGTACAAAATGAATATCAGACGGAAAATACATTTCGTAGAATGTTGGCATAAAAGTATATAGCAATTACTATAAAAAGTTCAATGATTGAATATCTAGACTAGTATGGTGAAATTCTATTTATATGTAGGTCATAACGTTAAACATTTTCTAAGCTCAAAGTTTTCTTTCATTTCTTATTCATCATCATTAATATTATCATCATCATCATAACCACCACTACCACCACCACATCTTTATTTGTAGAAAGGAAGACCTGCTGCACGCATCACGGATTTGGGCTTATGAAAATATTATCATTATTATTATTGTACCACATTTATATAGCACTCTTTTCATGTACACGTTCAAAAGTGTTTTACAGAATAAATTGCAAACAATACAAACAATTAAACATTCATCACAAGCAAAAAAAAATGCATTTTCACTCATGAATGTAAACCATATAGAAGTGGTTTTAGCAGGTTTTTGAAAGCAGCCAGCGTGTTACATTCCCTGATCTTGACGGGAAGGGAGTTCTAAAGCTTTTGAGCAATAGACAAAAAGCTCTGATTGCCATACAGAATAAATTACAAACAACGCATTCCCACATTAACACAAGACAAACATTAATACATATTTAAAAGTATTTAAGCGACCCTAGCTTAAACATGAAAGGAAAACATGTATTGGTCAGTTTACGAAATGTTGTACAAAGTAGTGGGTTTTAGTAGGCTTTTGAAAGCAGCCTGCGAGTCAGCTTTTCCTTTGGAAGGGATTTTCAAAACTTTGGAGCAGTAAACGAAAAGCTCCAATTGTCATACATCACGGTTTTAGTCTTCGGCACAACCAGTGACAGCGTGTCTTGTGATCTTAGGTTTCTGACCGATTTATACACTTCTATAGACAGGGGTCTATAATTATTACTTAGCGTGATGCATAATGAACTTAAATAAAACTAAAGGTACATATACATAGATATAAAATGAAACCTAGTCAGCAATCGGTTTGAGTGGGAAATGCAAATTTGTAACCTTGAATTTGGTCTTCAGCCAATTTCCCTTGAAGTATTTTCATTGTATCTTCAAAGCTTTCAAAAGTTGTAAAAGTGTAAGTATGAAGACCACTTTACCTGCGATAATAATCCTTCCGCGGCCATGTCTGAAACGAACACACCTTCAAAATTCATTTGCCTTTCAGTCAATATTCAGCTGTCATCTCGTAATTTGCTAACCGTCTGATGATACTAAATCAAAACACACATGTATAACTATGAACATACAAAGTGCATACTGTTGGTTTGAAAATATTCCATGAAAATGTTTAAGGTTAAATTCAAATATTACTACTTATTGTACTTCCATGGCTACTAAATTCAAGGCCAATGTTTGGGTGGGTGGGGATTTTAACATGCCAAAGTTAGACTGGTCAAACCTTGCTCCGACTCCTGACTATAAAAATAAATCTCACTACCGTGAGTTCATTGAGATCCTTAATGACAACAACTTAACCCAAGTCGTCCAAGATCCTACCCATATCCTTGACCTGTTCTTGACCAACAATCCTACCATCGTTAATAGAGCCAGTGTTACTCCCGGCATCAGCAACCAGGAAGCTGTCCTGATAGATACGCATACTTCTGCCCGTATTAAACCCAATAAACCTAGGAAAATCCATCTCTTTAAAAGGGTTGACTGGGATGGACTTAAGTCTCACATTCAAGACCTTCATGCACATCTCACTAGGTCAAATAAATATAAGAGTGACACTGTAGAAGAACTTTGGCAGTCCATTTCTAAGTCTATCGAGGAAGGGGTCAAAGCTTTCATCCCGTCAAAAATGTCATCTTCCAAAAATAAACTCCCCTGGATCAAGGTCAACCTTAAACGCCTATATAGGAAACGGGATAAAGCATACAAAAGAAACATAAATGACAACACCAAAACACACAAAGAACACTACCTTGCACTCAAACACCTCTGCAGGCGTACCAGGAATACCTTGACGACATTCTCAACATAAACAACACTCCAACAGAACATGAACATCAATATCAACAATATAAACCAAACACCAAAAAAACTTTACGCATTACTCAAACATGCAAAACAAGACCACTGGCATTGACTCACTCAAGAAAAATAACAAACTGCACACATCAGATCAAGACAAAGCCACTGCACTCAATGAACAATTTCAGTCTGTCTTCACTCCTAAAACTCCTGTCTTTCTTAAATCCCTGGCTGAAATGAAAGGAAAATGCAGATACAGGTAAAGAGATTCCCAACGAGACGTTTAGCCTTCATGTCCCCATTCCAGACATTGACATCTCTACAAATGGCATAGAAAAGCTCCTAAACAACTTAGACCCACATAAGGCTGCAGGGCCTGACCGAATGAAACCAACAGTTCTTAAAACATCAGCAAAGAACTATCCCCCATCCTTGCAAAAGTATTTAAGAAATCCCTGCAAACCAGTATCCTCCCTGAAATATGGAAAAAGGCAAATGTAGCGCCAGTCTACAAAAAAGGCTCAAGGTCAGATCCAGCCAATTATCGCCAAATCTCTCTTACCTGTATCCTGTGTAAAACCCTGGAACACATAGTTGCCTCTAGTATCACGAAACACTTCACAAAGTCTGATATGTTCTATGATCTTCAGCATGGTTACCGAGAAAAGTGGTCGTGTCAAACCCAACTCCTTATGCTCGTTGATGATATTCTTTGGTCCGTGAACCTGAAAAGCCACGTTGACCTCATACTTCTTGACTTTTAAAAAGCGTTCAACATAGTCAACCATGAAAAACTATTGTACAAACTCCATTATTACGGTATAAGGGGCCATAACTTAAAATGGATCAAAGGCTTTTTAGACAATAAGTCACAATCCGTAGTTGTCAATGGCTACAACTCCAGCTCCATATCAGTCTCATCCGGCGTGCCCCAGGGTTCGGTGCTAGGTTCTAGGATCAATGATCTTCCTGAGTTTGTTAAATTTTCTAAAGTACGCCTCTTCGATGATGACACTGCCATATATCTCTCTCTAACTGTTGCCTCACATTCTAGCCTACTACAAGATCTACACCAGCTTGAAATATGGGAACATAAATGAGACATGCAATTTAATCCATCCAAGTGCCAGGTCATTCAAATCACAAAACGTAGTACAGTCATTCCAACTCAATACATGCTTCACAACACCATCCTTGAATCAGTTCCATCTGCCAAATACCTTGGCGTTACAATATCAAATGACTTATCCTTTAACAACCACATTGACAACATCACCAAAAAAGCAAATCAGACACTTGGCTTCCTCAGACGTAACATCAAAGTCCACTCGCAAGCGCTCAAACCAACGGTATACAAGACACCGGTCAGGCCCCAGCTGGAGTACAGTTCTACAGCTTGGTCCCCGTATACAGGCACTCGCATTGATCAGCTTGAGTCGGTACAGCGCAGGGCTGCTCGATGGGCAATGCATGATTATTCTAGACTATTCAGTGTCACTGATATGTTGACCTCCCTAAACTGGAGACGTCTTGACCTTCGCCGCATAGACCAGCGCCTTGTTATGTTTCATAACATTCTCCATAACCAGGTAGCCATTTCCCTCCCAAATGATGATAAACCACTCGCAAGACCATCTAGACACACTCACCCCCAAGCATTCCAGCCACCATTATACACTGGAATGCTCTTCCGCCAGATGTTGTAAACTTATCCGGTCCGCAGTTCAGTCAGGCTGTTAGCCAGATTGAACATGTCTCCCCATAAACCACCTGCTCTATTTTTTTAAACCTGTTTTTTAACCAACCTTATTTCTTTGTTTTTAAACCTCTTTATGTTCACATTCTTACTAATATTCTTCTGTCGGTTGACGCGTGCAAGGTCTACGTCCTCGCGAGGGGTTTGACCTAAACGGAAGATAGATAGATAGTCCTTGGCAGGTGTTAGATTCGCATTTCCGCACACTGAGGCCCGGATTGTCCTGTAGCCAGCAGTTGGCTGCTTCAACAATAGCGCTAAACTAGAATGAATATATCTATTCAGACCAATCCACTGAATTATAAGACCGCAGGCAGTGCTTGTTTGTTTAGACAGGCACGACGACATATAGCTATCGACATATTTTATGGCCGGCATTAAGAACCAATAGTATTGCAACCTCTCAGATCCGTTGTTCAAGAAACTCAGTTAATTCTTCTAATAAATATGGTGGTTGATTTCCGACATTTTGTCATGTCGCGTTGATGCGCGCGCAGCTTTTGAACCACATTTCGTTGTGTCGTCCAGGAGCATGCGTCAAATTTTAGAAGTGTTGTCTGTCATTTTGGGGCGTGCACCAACGCAACAAAACGAAACTAACAACGCGACATAACGAAACATGGATTGTGACAGAATGAAATAATCTTTTTCTTTACACTGGCGTCACATGCTCGTTGATATATTTTGATGAAAACTATACGGGATTACATTTATCCAAGTAGTAATGAATCGGACATCATGCTTCACTTTGACATAATAGTTGACGTCATCAGAATCAGACGTCATGCGACAATTTGACATAATAGTTGACGTCATAACGCCCTTTTACCGATACGCCAGTCTACCGTTGTTTATCGAAGAATATCCATACTGGTTGGGAAACAGCTCCTTCCAAATCCGATGTTGTAATCAGCAGCGTCTTGTGATGTAAAACATGGTTTTATGGGGCCTCAAATAGGGTCACTAAAAAAAGTTATTTTCCCGATAAGGTAAACCAGTATCCGGACAAATATTTTGACGGTTTTTGCTGTTAATTTGATATCGAAATAAGTAATTAAACTATTTTACACATTTTTTTATCATTTATCTCTTCAAAAATGCACATGAAACATAACCTGACGTTCAATATCAGCTACGAAAGTAAACCGAAGTTGACAATAAGAATCCCGAATTTCGTCTAACGCGAATGCTTGAATATTCCAGTAGATATAGAATAAAATTGGTGCAAAAATCGACATCCCTGCATTTTATGTAACTATTACCGAGAAATTATAAATAGCACATGTTATCAGCAGACAATCAATATGTAGTTTAATTATTTCTTCCCCACTTGATACCTCGGCAAGTGTGAACTACTGCGCATGCGCAATGCTATCTTCATGCCCCGTTAAGACAGAAAGTTGTTTTGTAAACACAGGTGAGTTATCATCATAAAAACTAACATAAACAGCCTTGTAATATAGTGGTTTGTTGTAGACATGAAGAACAAACACCTAAATGATCTAGATGAAACAATAACATGAATAACAACGAAATAAAGTGATATTACGTGTGTCCGGAAACTGGTCCTGTCCGGAAAATGGTTCCCAACCAGTAGCTTGATCTTCTTTATTGATTTAAATTGCAATCAAATCGAACCTTGTTACAATATTTTACACAACTCATTAAATCAATTCATTAGAAAAAGTAAGGTCCACTAACGCAAGTAGTTCATCACGTATATAATTATTAATTATTGATTTACCTACCTGTAGTCATCAAATGTTTGAGTCACTTTTCTAGAGATTTTTCCACTTCTAAAACACCGTGGCATAATGTCTATATATGCAAGTGGCGGTATATGAATCAGTCTTTATTTTCGCAACATTTTCTGTCCAAGAAAAAATTCTCAAAGCAGTTTAAATATATGACATTAGAATCTGCTTTGAGTGAAAATATTTGACTAATTCAGTATATTGATGTACTTTTTTGTACCTTATTGACGTTATTAACACAATTTTTGTACGTTTTAGTATGTAAAATTGACATTTTTCACTGTCCCCAGGTAATTTTTCAGATGTCTGAAATAAAATTGAAAAAATAAAGACAAAAAAAACCTGCAAAGTTCAATAGCTAAAGAAAATACCATCAACATTTATTTGATACTTGGTCTGAATGCTAGTGTACATACAGTTGGAAATTCGGAAGTTCATCACTTAATTTAATTCCAAAGTTTGTACCCAACTTTCATATCCCTCATGTAACAGAAAGCTGTTCAATCAACGTACCAGCTGATCCCTCTGTTATATTATTTAAACATTGCCGCCATTTGGAAGAGTAGCATTTTTCAAGATAATATATGAGGTGCCACGGCGGACATTCGTTTTACTTTATCGAGGAAATACCATTTGAAAGTTGGTAAGTAGATGCATATTTTTTCTGTCTCTAATGTAACAGTGATAATTCATTACATTGAAAAACATGCGAGGCTTCATTACTGCAAGATAAGTGTTTCAAAAGCGATACTTCCAAAAATAACATGTCGGGCATCCTTAAGGGATTCATTATTATTTTTAATATGCAAATACGCAAAATAGTTCACTCCTGTAACAGACACTCATATAACGGCGATTTTTATAACAGTAAAGACGCAAACTGTTACAGGAATGAAATTATTTGCAAAACAGCGAATGAAATAAAACTGTTTGAAGAGTAGATCTAGTTTAATTCAAACATCGTTTCAATTACTTCATAATCTAAATATATAAAAAAAACATACACCAGCAAGCATAGCCGTATATTTAGTTTTGTTGTTATAGGAGAGACATTTTGTGTGACAGCATATTTGAATATGTGTTGCCTCCTTACAAGATAACTGTGTAGTTTCACTTTAACAATAGGGAGTCTGCTATCTAAATTGTATTTACAAGAGAGCTGTAACAGGAGAGACGACCAGTCTGTAAATATAAATAATATAAATAATATACCACTGAGTGTATCTCAACCAAACTGAATTTTCAATATGATAAGCAGTGAATATATATCTGTACTATTTCAAAACTTGAATCAGAAAAGTTATACTTACATGCATGGAAATTATCGAGGTTTTATATAACTGTTACAGGAGAGACAACAAGATGATAATTATATGAATGACAATTCGCATTCATAGTTTTAGTGCATACCTTAATAGATACTCGCATTGACAACAGTACTAAAGAAATGAGCATGAATATCCCATTAAACTGGGACGTATAATAAAAGGGACAGACAGGCATATAGATGAAAGATTGAAATAAGTGTTGTTTTAAGGTTACTTGCAGTCTAGAAATGATCTAATGGGCTAAATTAACGCCAAAAAGCTAACTCATTTATATAATTTTACAGGAGACGATACGGTAATGTCAAATGCTGAACTACAGAAAAAAATCTGCCTCCAAATGGATTCAGATTCAGGTCATAGGCGAGTGTAATTGATTGTTAACCTAAAAAGTTAAATGATGAACCAGTTAAGACTTATGATAAAGTAGTGCATGAAGATCAAAAACCTAGAAAGACATCATGTACACAAGTGGTGAAGACAACATGAACAAGATTTTCCCAGTAAGTTTGCAGATGACTGAGTGGTAACACACGGGTCAGTAGAGCTCGAAGATCAAACACCCTTAGATATTACAGGTCAAACAGAAGCTACAGAAGTGCAAAAAAGATTCAGTACCTGTGGTTACGGACAAAACTAAAGCGATGCATAAACAAGCAGTGAGAATTAATTACGATCAAAATTAGACCATCTTGACAGAAAAATCATTTAGAGAACACAAAGTAGTTCTTGAGGTAGGTGACAGATAAACAGGTTAAAATGCCGCCTGTAGATCACGAACAAACACTGTTGACACTTAAACTTGAAATGCACGAAGAACCAGAACACAGGACTTAAAAGATGTACAACACGTAGAGAGGTGACAAATATACATTGTATATGCATATAAAATGACTGAAAAGCAGATACAAGAGTTGACACAGCACATCGATGGGCTACCAGAGAGTGGTGTCAGATACACCAGAAATTCCAGGAAGTATAAAGCCAAAATCAAGAAATAATAAATGAAACAGTTGCATCTGATGTTATAGAACCCAAAGAAATGAAAGGCAGTTGGAATCGTAATGCGTGAAGAACTTTACCCTGCAGAATAACATGTAAAGAAACAGAACAACTTAACACGGAGAGACGGAAGAAGACAAAACGTTGAAATAGCACACACATCAAGAGAAAAACAAGACGCTGAATTTTAACATAACCAAAGTAAATAAATTACCGTTATCCCAGACTTAAGGTCGTGTGATGGATAAAATATGCTATGCTAAAGTATGATAAACGACCTTATTCATGTTTATTGTGAAACATCATATGAACAAAGCTTTGAAAAGAAACAACAACATTTTCACTTATGTTTAGAGTTTGTTGGACTTTGATTTATAACGAAAACTAACTTGGCATTATTCCTGAAACAGAAGTTTTAACTAGGAGTAGCACGTATTTTTTATAAAACAAATGAAAACATTTTGAATAATCTTTCAAACAACATCATGAAAAGATAAAAAATAAATATATAGTAGTAGATGGTGATTGTAAGGATAGGGTATTGGGCTGGTTATTCAATTTTCTTTCTTGTTCGTTAAAAAGAACATTAATCGTACTTAAACATTTAATGCTATCTCACTGGACACATAATGTTGATTCAGCGTTGATGCAAAGTTGATACTTGATTACCTGTCATCAACGCGGAATCATTCATGTGTTTCGGTCACCATAAGTACTTGTCCGGCAGGTAACGCTTCGAATGTTAATTCAAAGGTCAATCGTTCGTATCATGGTCGGAGTACTTGAACTCTCTAAGATGTTCTTGAGTGTCTCCCACCTAACTAAGAGTCCAGTAAACGGTTCTTCCCAGGAGAAATATTTGCGTGTATCAGTGCTATTAACCGGACATGTTAAAGAACTAGACGGGCTAGGCTATGTTGGCCAGGTTTCTCTCTGTCTCTCTATTCATCTCGCTCTGTGTCTGTACTAGTAGAGGATACGAATTTGTCGTGGTGGGTGGCTATCTTTGTATGTAAAGTGTATTCAAACGTGTTTATCTTGAAAATGGCGCTATGTAACTCTGGTATAATATAATGATAATAATATATAACTAGTGTAAAATAAATAACACATCATCTTGTTATCATTTTATTTACCTGCACAATCATTATGATTAATTAACTTACAGTTTAACAAGATAAGTATCATTTTACAGATAATGTCGTTTCAATCTGATATATGTTTTTGAATTTTTGTTACAATAGAATGGCTTCAAACATAACATTATATGAATAATCATATTAAATGTTTTAAATACATGGTCATAAATTTTGTTTGTTACGTTTTACAGAATGGTTATATCTTTCAAAACTAATCAAAATATTGTTTGACTTTCTAAAAAAGAACGTTTCGTCTAGCCTTTCTAGTCAAATTTCTCTCTTGTAACAGACAGTGTCCTTGACGTAACACATTATTATTGCAGCTATAAAAACACAATGTCGTAAACCTTTTTTAAAAAACATTTTCGCTATTTTTCAGTACGGGACATGTTTCGCATTTGTTGAGCAATTGTTCTTATTTTATGTT